>NW_027010573.1:22500-30524 GCF_036934945.1 Oncorhynchus masou masou | reverse complement strand
TGAGCAGCTGCTGAAAAATGAGCTCCTGTATATATTGAGATTTAAATGGTTTTTTAGAGTGAAGTACATCGAAAAAATCAAAAGAAAACCGCAAGACTCAATAGAAGACAAAACAAGCAACAAACCAAAAGACAGGCTTTTGAAAAAGTAACTATTTTTCATAAAATTGTACAGTTATCTTAGCTAGCTGAATTGCTAGCTGAATTGTTTACTTGTTGCTAAGCAGTTGCTAGGGACTCTCCTGGAAGAAGCTAGCTAGCTATCAAAGAGTAACAAAAAGAACAGAAGAAAGGAAGACAAAATAAGGACAAAATAAGGACAGAAGAAAAAGGAAAAGAAAAAGGACAACAAAGTGAAACAGTCCTCTAAAGAAACAAGAGACCATAATACAAGAAACATTGCTTCTGTTGCAACACTGTAGCAAACATCACCAGCGTTGCTATGGAAATTGTTTACCCACCAGACATCCAAACAGAGAAAGCTAAGAAAAGTTTCAAAGGTTTGTTGATGGGACAGAACCATGAATGCCTGTTTGCAGATCTTACCAGTTACAAAACAAGAGCAAATTTAATTTTTAATACCAATCGAGGGAACATATGGAAAAAGGTTATTTGCAAACATTTTCCCTGCTCAAAAAAGAGGGACATCAGCCAAGGATGTCAGATCAGCATTTTTGAAGAAGCTGACCAGAGTAACACATATCAAACAATACACTTATATAATAATGGAACTGTATTGATACAAGGCAATGATTCAAGCCTCCAAGCTTTTGAGAATATGTTTGCTGCCCTAAAAGCAGATGCTGAAATCATCTCAGAAACTGAGGAAAAAGTCAAGGAGGGAGATGGAGAAAAGCAGACCCCAATGGTCTCTGTGACCCAGCAGGAAGCCCTCAATGTCCCTCTACCTACCTCACCTGCAGCAGACAGAGTCAAGGACATGTCAATTTCAATAAGAACACCTGCTATGCAACGTTTCCACGACACCCTCTCTCTAGTCGAAGCAGAGGTCATAGAACTCAGAGAGAACAAGCTTCAAGAGGAGGACACTATCCAGAAACTCAAAGAAGAGATGAAACAGTTCAGGGAGGAGAGCAGAGCATCTATTGCTAAATTAGAAAGCAGAATGGACAAGCTGAGTCAGACAAATGATGACCTCAGAGACCATCTGAGCACAACAAGAAAGGAGCTAGAACAAAAGAGAGGTACATTGACACCCTCAACCGGCAGCGAGTCATTGTGTCCTCTGTATCTGGAGAACATGTCCACCAGCTTGGCATAACACAATCAGAACCTGAGACCAGCATGGCCTTCACCACACAGCCTGATGACACTGCTCCAGCCCAGGTCAACCTACCAGCCTCCCAGTCTGCTCCAGCCCAGGTCAACTTACCAGCATCCCAGTCTGCTCCAGCCCAGGTCAACTTACCAGCATCCCAGTCTGCTCCAGCCCAGGTCAACTTCCCAATCTGCTCCACCAGCATCCCAGTCTCTGCTCCAGCCCAGGTCAACCTACCAGCATCCCAGTCTGCTCCAGCCCAGCCCAGGTCAAGGTCAATTTACCAGCCTCCCAATCTGCTCCAGCCCAGGTCAACCTACCAGCCTCCCAATCTGCTCCAGCCCAGGTCAGCCTACCAGCCTCTCAGTCTGCTCCAGCCCAGGTCAACTTACCAGCCTCCCAGTCTGTGCCACCCAGAAAATCACCCACAACTGCAATCCTAATTGATTCAAATGGGAAGTTCTTAGTCCAGGAAAGATTATTCCCTAGACACAATGTGTATAAGTTCTGGTGTCCTACAGCTGAGAGTGCAATGCAGCTACTCAGTCAGACCAAGATTGACACCCCTGACAACATCATCATCCACACTGGCACAAACGACCTTCATGCTAAAGGTGAAAATGTATCTGGGGCAGTGAGAAGAGTGGCAGAACTGGCACAGGCTATGTTCCCTACAACCAATATAGTTGTGTCCACCCTCCTACCAAGAAAAGACTTCCCAGGAAAGTTGATCGACAAAATAAATCAACAGATCACTGTGGACTGTGCCTCACTGCTCAACGTCAGAACGGCTCACCACACCACTCTGACATGTCAACACTTATATGATAATGTACATCTTGATCAGGACAGTATCAGAACCTTTGCCAAGGACCTAAAAGATGCAACACTTGGCAGGGACCCACACACCCATCACCCCAGCAACAAAGGTCCCCGCCCCACCATCTGAAACAACAGTACCTCAACCATCCCGAGGAGAAAAGAGCTAGACACAGCTTATTACAGCACAGCTATACTAGACCAGGCCCACCACAGCACATATTTACCAGACCAGACCCGCCTCAGGACAGCACGACTAGACCCATCCCATCACAACACAGCTCTACTAGACCTGGCCCATCACAACATAGCTCTACTAGACCCAGCCCATCACAACAGAGCTCTACTAGACCCAGCCCATCACAACACAGCTCTACTAGACCCAGCCCATCACAACACAGCTCTACTAGACCCAGGTCATCACAACACAGCTCTACTAGACCCAGCCCATCACAACACAGCTCTGACCACTACTCCAGGGTCGGACAGAACACTGCCCTTCAGGGAAGTAGACCACATGACGCAGTCCACACCTTGTATCAGTCAGATCATCAGCCTACATATGCTGAGGTAACCTCTGGCAGAAGACCCCTAGAACAATCAGAGATAGGAGAGGTGCGCCAACTACTGCAACTAATATGCAGACTACTGAGCTAGACAGTCCCTTTAATTCACACACAGGCACGCACGCACACGCGCACACACGCACACGCACACACACACACACACACACACACAGGGTTGCAGATTGCATTGTACTTATTTTATGTGCAATCTTATTCCATTCTTATTAATTTGTTTACAACTATTCTTAATTTTATTGACACCGGTATTATAATAATAATTCTGTGTGATGGTGTGTGTGTGTGTATGTATGTGTGTGTCTGCGTGTGTGTGTGTGTGTGTGTGTGTGTGTGTGTGTATGTATGTATGTATGTATGTATGTATGTATGTATGTATGTATGTATGTATGTATGTATATGTATGTATGTATATATGTATGTATGTATATGTATGTATATATATATATATATATATATATATATATGTATGTGTATATGTATGTATGTGTGTATGTATATATATATATATATATATATATATAGTATTATTTTTATTTGTTTTTTTTCGATGTACTTTACTCAAACCAGTGAATATCACTTGTTATAAATGAGATCATTAACTATCAGCTCTTGGAATATCCAGGGCCTATACTCTTCACATTTTGGTTATAAAACAACAAATCCAGAATTGCTTAAAAACATCAAGGGACAGGACATCATAATCCTACTGGAAACATGGTGTCGTGGAGACATAGATACTCAGTGTCCCTCGGGCTATAGAGAAAGTTTACTACCGTCAATCAAACATAAACATGTTAAACGGGGACGAGACTCAGGTGGAATCATCATTTGGCATAAGCGGGACTTAGCGATAGATGAAATGAAAAAAGGTACCTCTCACATTTGGCTAAAACTTAACAAAGGTACAATCTATTGTGACAACGATGTATACATATGTGCAGCTTATGCTCCTCCTTCAGATTCATCATATTATGATGATCAGTTTTTTGACAATCTCCAGACAGAAATCATTGCATTTCAGGCACAGGGTAAAGTGCTTCTTTGTGGAGATTTCAATGCAAGAACAGGTTCTGAGCCTGACTACACTGATGCGGGAGGTAACCACCACATATTTGGACACCCCTCCTTATACAGTAGCCCTATTATAAATAATAGAAACAGTCCTGACCAAATACTGAACAAAAATGGCAAGGAGTTAGTACATCTCTGTCGAGCCTTAGGCCTGTACATGCTTAATGGTAGAATCAAAGGGGACTCTTTAGGTCAGTTTACTTACTGCTCAGCCCTTGGGACAAGTGTAGTCGATTATGCCATCACTGACATTGACCCCTCTTCCATTAGTGCATTCACTGTCAGACCACAGACACCCTTGTCAGATCACAGTCAGATCAACGTGTTTCTGAAGAAATTAACCGGCAATATTCATTCAAAAAAAACAGCCCAATAAACTCTACAACATAAACCAATCATACAGATGGGCTCCAAACAGTGCAGAGAGATTCACTGAAACATTGAACTCAAATGAAATAATGAACTCTATACAGTTTTTCAATAACTCACGGTACCAAAACAATAAAGATGGTGTCAATTCAGCTACTCAAAACATCAACTGCATATTCCAAAAAGCAGCATCGAAAGCAAATTTGAGAAAACCAAAGAAATGCAACATCAGAAGCAAAAATCAAAATGTTTCTGACAAATGGTTTGATAATGAATGTAAAACAATTAGAAAACACTTGAGACAAATGTCAAACAAAAAACATAAGCAGCAAAACAACCCAGAGCTACGATATGAATACTTTGAAACTCTGAAACAGTATAAACAAACACTGAAACGCAAGAAATTTAATTATACCAACAGGACACTTGATGAAATTGAAAACGCAATTGACCAAAATCAGTTCTGGGACATGTGGAACAATTTAAGCACAACAAAGCCACAAGAATTAGCAATACAAGATGTAGGAATTTGGAAAACTTATTTTGATAATCTATACAAAAACATCCCACAAAAAGACTTGCAACAGAACCAATTAGAAATTAAAGAAAAATTGAACATCCTTGAATCAGTCATTAAAAACAACCAAAATCCATTAGATTACCCAATAACCCAACAAGAACTAAATGAAAAGCTAAAATCTATTAAATCAAAGAAGGCTTGTGGTCTAGACAACATCAGAAATGAAATGCTGAAAAACAGCACACCTGAGTTGCAAAATGCTGTGCTTAAATTGTTCAACATGGTTTTAACTTCTGGCTGCTTCCCTGATGTCTGGAACCAGGGGCTCATCTCCCCTATCCACAAAAGTGGAGACAAATCAGACCCTAATAATTACAGGGGAATTTGCGTAAACAGTAACTTGGGAAAGATTTTCTGTAGCATTTTGAATTCAAGAATTCAAACCTTTCTTCAAGAAAAAAATGTAATAAGTAAATGTCAAATTGGCTTTCTCCCTAACCATCGCACTACTGACCATATATACACCTTACACACACTAATTAATAAACACGTCCACCAAAAAAAGAGGGCAAAATCTTTGCTTGCTTTATTGACTTTAAAAAAGCATTTGATTCGATTTGGCACGAAGGGCTATTCTACAAAATTCTACAAAGTGGACTTGGTGGTAAGGTATATGACTTAATAAAATGTATGTACACAGAAAACAAGTGTGCAATAAAAATCAAAAACCAAAGAACAGAATTTTTTTCACAATGTCGAGGTGTGAGACAAGGCTGCAGTTTGAGTCCAAATCTTTTCAACATTTATATCAATGAATTAGCAGACATGTTGGACCAATCTCCAGCCCCAGGACTCACACTATTTGACACAGAGGTGAAATACCTGCTATATGCTGATGACGTGGTACTTCTATCACCAACCAAAGAAGGTCTTCAACAGAAAATTAATATTCTGGAGCAATATTGCCATAATTGGGCCCTGGCAGTAAATTTCCAAAAAACTAAAATCATGATTTTCCAAAAAAACCCAGATGTCAGAAACACAAATATAAATTCACCCTGAACAACACCTTAATTGAACACACAAAACATTACACCTATCTTGGTCTGACCATATCTGCATCGGGAAACTTTAATATGGCAGTGAATGCACTCAAAGAAAAAGCCCGCAGAGCAATGTATGCAATAAAAATGAAATTATTCAAAATCAACATCCCAATTAGAATTTGGACTAAAATATTTGACAGTGTAATCCTACCAATAGCTCTTTATGGAAGTGAGGTTTGGGGGCCACTCAATAAACTGGACTTTAAAATGTGGGACAAACATCCAATTGAAGCCCTACATGCAGAATTCTGTCGGAAAATCCTACAAGTTCAGAGAAATACACCAACTAATGCATGTAGGGCAGAATTGGGCCGTTTTCCAGTAATAATGAAAATACAGAAAAGATCATTAAAATTTTGGCTACATCTGAATTCAAGTCCAAATTCAAGTCTGCAATTTAAATCACTTCAAACCCAAGAGCTGAGCCCAGAAACGAGCCCTCTCAGTCAGCTGGTGTTGGACCTCACCAACCAAGCTGACACCAGCACTGCTTCAAAAGAAAGAATTCCAATAAGCAAAATCATGAACCAATCAAAGGAATCATATTTACAACATTGGAAAAATGAAACAAAATCCCAAAGCCGACTAAATTGCTATCTGACCCTAAACAGAGAATATGAATTGGCTGATTATCTCTACTCTGTCAGAGATACGAAGCAGAGACAGATCCTTACCAAGTACAGGCTGAGTGACCACCGATTGGCAATAGAAACCGGCAGACATAAAAAGACATGGCTACCCAAAGAGGAGCGTGTATGTGGTCACTGCATAACAGGGGAGGTAGAGACAGAGATGCACTTTCTCCTTTACTGTGATAAATATTCCTCACAAAGAGATTCATTATTCACAGAAATTACTAAACATATTCCAAATTTTTACAAATTGAACCCAGAGGAAAAACTAAGAATACTCATGGGCGAAGGAGCAATGGCTCCTCTTGCAGCCAAATATGTATTTTCCTGCCATAGCCTGAGGGACACTGAATAATAACATCTGCATAGTAAGCAGTAACTTAATTGTTATTGCTATTATTGTTATTACTGTAATTATTATTATTTTTGTATTTAATTTTGTATTATTATTTACTACACTTTTATATTTTATATTTGCTATCATTTAGAATTTTGTTACAATGTATATTGTATACATTGTTGCTTTGGCAATATTGACACAAAGTTTTTCATGCCAATAAAGCAGTTTGAATTTGAGAGACAGAAACAGACAGACAAACCGAGAGAGAGACACCGAGAGAGAGAGAGAGACAGAAACAGACAGACAAACCGAGAGAAAGACACCGAGAGAGAGAGACAGAAACAGACAGACAAACCGAGAGAGAGAGACAGAAACAGACAGACAAACCGAGAGAGAGACAGAAACAGACAGACAAACCGAGAGAGAGAGACAGAAACAGAAAGACAAACCGAGAGAGAGAAGAAACAGACAGACAGACCGAGAGAGAGAGACAGAAACAGACAGAAAGAGACAGAAACAGAGAGAGAAACCGAGAGAGAGAGACAGAAACAGACAGAGAAACCGACCGAGAGAGAGAGAGACAGAAGAGAGAAGAGAGAGAGAGAGAGACCGAGAGGGAGAAAACGAGAGAGAAACAGAGAGAGAAACCCGAGAGAGAGAGAGACAGAGAGAGAGAAACCGAGAGAGAGAGAGAGACCGAGAGAGAGACAACGAGAGAGAGACAGAAACAGACAGACAAACCGAGAGAGAGAGACAGAAACAGACAGACAGACCGAGAGAGAGAGACACAGAAACAGACAGAGAAACCGAGAGAGAGAGACAGAAACAGACAGAGAAACCGAGAGAGAGAGAGAGACCGAGAGAGAGAAACCGAGAGAGAAACCGAGAGAGAGACCGAGAGAGAGAAACCGAGAGAGAGACAGAGAGAGAGAAACCGAGAGAGAGAGAGAGAGACCGAGAGAGAGACACCGAGAGAGAGAGACAGAAACAGACAGACAAACCGAGAGAGAGAGAGACAGAAACAGACAGAGAAAGTGAAAGAAACAGACAGAGAAACCGAGAGAGAGAGACAGAAACAGACAGAGAAACCGAGAGAGAGAGAGAGACCGAGAGAGAGAGACCGAGAGAGAGAAACCGAGAGAGAGAGAGACCGAGAGAGAGAAACCGAGAGAGAGAGACCGAGAGAGAGACACCGAGAGAGAGAGAGAGACAGAGAGAGAGAGAGAGAGACCGAGAGAGAGACAACGAGAGAGAGAGACAGAAACAAACAGACAAACCGAGAGAGAGACACCGAGAGAGAGAGAG
>NW_027010573.1:15000-17500 GCF_036934945.1 Oncorhynchus masou masou | reverse complement strand
GAGACAGAAACAGACAGACAAACCGAGAGAGAGAGACAGAAAGAGACAGACAAACCGAGAGAGAGAGACAGAAACAGACAGACAGACCGAGAGAGAGAGACAGAAACAGACAGAGAAAAGACAGAAACAGACAGAGAAACCGAGAGAGAGAGACAGAGAGAGAAACCGAGAGAGAGAAACAGAAACAGACAGACAAACCGAGAGAGAGAGACAGAAACAGACAGACAAACCGAGAGAGAGAGACAGAAACAGACAGACAAACCGAGAGAGAGAGACAGAAACAGACAGACAAACCGAGAGAGAGAGACAGAAACAGACAGAGAAAGAGACAGAAACAGACAGAGAAACCGAGAGAGAGAGACAGAAACAGACAGACAAAACCGAGAGAGAGAGAGAAACCGAGAGAGAGACAGAAACAGACAGACAAACCGAGAGAGAGACACCGAGACAGAAACAGACAGACAAACCGAGAGAGAGAGACAGAAACAGACAGACAAACCGAGAGAGAGAGACAGAAACAGACAGACAAACCGAGAGAGAGAGCAGAAACAGACAGACAAACCGAGAGAGAGACAGAAACAGACAGAGAGAAAACCGAGAGAGAGAGACAGAAAGAGACAGAGAAACCGAGAGAGAGAGAACACAGAGAGAGAGACCGAGAGAGAGACACCGAGAGAGAGAGACAGAAACAGACAGACAAACCGAGAGAGAGACAGAAACAGACAGACAAACCGAGAGAGAGAGAGAAACAGACAGACAAACCGAGAGAGAGAGACAGAAACAGAGAGACCGAAACCGAGAGAGAGAGAGAGAGAGACCGAGAGAGAGAAACCGAGAGAGAGAGAGAGAGAGACACCGAGAGAGAAAGAGAGAGACAGAAACAGACAGACAAACCGAGAGAGAGAGACAGAAAGAGACAGACAAACCGAGAGAGAGAGACAGAAACAGACAGACAGACCGAGAGAGAGACAGAAACAGACAGAGAAAGAGACAGAAACAGACAGAGAAACCGAGAGAGAGAGACAGAAACAGAGAGACAGAGAGAGAAACCGAGAGAGAGAAAATTTTGGAGAGAGACACCGAGAGAGAGAGAGACAGAAACAGACAGACAAACCGAGAGAGAGAGGCAGAAACAGACAGACAATCCGAGAGAGAGACAGAAACAGACGGACAAACCGAGAGAGAGAGACAGAAACAGACAGAGAAAGAGACAGAAACAGACAGAGAAACCGAGAGAGAGAGACAGAAACAGAGAGACCGAAAGAGAAACCGAAGAGAGAGAGAAACCGAGAGAGAGAGACAGAAACAGACAGACAAACCGAGAGAGAGACACCGAGAAACAGAAACAGACAGACAAACCGAGAGAGAGGCAGAAACAGACAGACAAACCGAGAGAGAGAGACAGAGAGAGACAGAGAGAAAACCGAGAGAGAGAAACCAGAGAGAGAGAGACCGAGAGAGAGAAACCGAGAGAGAGACCGAGAGAGAGACACCGAGAGAGAAAGAGAGACAGAAACAGACAGACAAACCGAGAGAGAGAGAGACAGAAACAGACAGACAAACCGAGAGAGAGAGACAGAAACAGACAGACAGACCGAGAGAGAGAGACAGAAACAGACAGAGAAAGAGACAGAACAGACAGAGAAACCGAGAGAGAGAGACCGAGAGAGAGAAACCGAGAGAGAGAAACCGAGAGAGAGACACCGAGAGAGAGAGACAGAAACAGACAGACAAACCGAGAGAGAGAGAGACAGAAACAGACAGACAAACCGAGAGAGAGAGACAGAAACAGACAGACAGACCGAGAGAGAGAGACAGAAACAGACAGAGAAAGAGACAGAAACAGACAGAGAAACCGAGAGAGAGAGACAGAAACAGAGAGACCGAGAGAGAGAAACCGAGAGAGAGAGAAACCGAGAGAGAGAGAGACCAAGAGAGAGAAACCGAGAGAGAGAGAAACCGAGAGAGAGAGAGAGACCGAGAGAGAGACACCGAGAGAGAGAGAGAGAGAGAGAGAGAGACAGAAACAGACAGACAAACCGAGAGAGAGAGACAGAAACAGACAGACAAACCGAGAGAGACAGACATAAACAGACAGACAAACCGAGAGAGAGAGACAGAAACAGACAGACAAACCGAGAGAGAGAGACAGAAACAGAGACAAACTGAGAGAGAGAGAGAGAGAAACAGACAGACAAACCGAGAGAGAGAGACAGAAACAGACAGACAAACCGAGAGAGAGTGAGACAGAAACAGACAGAGAAAGAGACAGAAACAGACAGAGAAACCGAGAGAGAGAGACAGAAACAGACAGAAAGAGAGACAGAGAGAGAAACCGAGAGAGAGAGACCGAGAGAGAGAAACCAAGAGAGAGAGAGAAAGAGAGAAACCGAGAGAGAGAGAGAGAGAGAGAGAGACACCGAGAGAGAGAGACAGAAACAGATAGACAAACCGAGAGAGAGAGGCAGAAACAGACAGACAAACCGAGAGAGAGACAGAA
>NW_027010573.1:0-10000 GCF_036934945.1 Oncorhynchus masou masou | reverse complement strand
GAGAGAGAAACCGAGAGAGAGAGAGAGAGACAGAAACAGACAGACAACCGAGAGAGAGAGACAGAAACAGACAGACAAACCGAGAGAGAGAGAGACAGAAACAGACAGACAAACCGAGAGAGAGAGACAGAAACAGACAGACAAACCGAGAGAGAGAGAGACAGAAACAGACAGACAAACCGAGAGAGAGAGACAGAAACAGACAGACAAACCGAGAGAGAGACAGAAACAGACAGACAGACCGAGAGAGAGAGACAGAAACAGACAGACAGACCGAGAGAGAGAGACAGAAACAGACAGAGAAAGAGACAGAAACAGACAGAGAAACCGAGAGAGAGAGACAGAAACAGAGAGACCGAGAGAGAAACCGAGAGAAGAGAAACCGAGAGAGAGAGACAGAGAAGAAACCGAGAGAGAGAGAGAGAAACAGAGAGAGAGAGAGAGAGAGAGAGACACCGAGAGAGAGAGAGAGAGAAAGAAACAGACAGACAAACCGAGAGAGAGACAGAAACAGACAGACAAACCGAGAGAGAGAGAGAGAAACAGACAGACAGACAGAGAGAGAGACAGAAACAGACAGAGAAAGAGACAGAAACAGACAGACAAACCGAGAGAGAGAGACAGAAACAGACAGACAGACCGAGAGAGACAGAAACAGACAGAGAAAGAGACAGAAACAGACAGAGAAACCGAGAGAGAGACCGAGAGAGAGAAACCGAGAGAGAGACCGAGAGAGAGACACCGAGAGAGAGAGAGAGACAGAAACAGACAGACAAACCGAGAGAGAGAGACAGAAACAGACAGACAAACCGAGAGAGAGAGACAGAAACAGACAGACAGACCGAGAGAGAGAGACAGAAACAGACAGAGAAAGAGACAGAAACAGACAGAGAAACCGAGAGAGAGAGACAGAAACAGAGAGACCGAGAGAGAGAAACCGAGAGAGAGAGAGAAACCGAGAGAGAGAGAGACCAAGAGAGAGAAACCGAGAGAGAGAGAGAGAAACCGAGAGAGAGAGAGAGACCGAGAGAGAGACACCGAGAGAGAGAGAGAGAGAGAGAGAGAGAGAGAGAGAGACAGAAACAGACAGACAAACCGAGAGAGAGAGACAGAAACAGACAGACAAACCGAGAGAGACAGACATAAACAGACAGACAAACCGAGAGAGAGAGACAGAAACAGACAGACAAACCGAGAGAGAGAGACAGAAACAGAGACAAACCGAGAGAGAGAGAGAGAAACAGACAGACAAACCGAGAGAGAGAGACAGAAACAGACAGACAAACCGAGAGAGAGTGAGACAGAAACAGACAGAGAAAGAGACAGAAACAGACAGAGAAACCGAGAGAGAGAGACAGAAACAGACAGAGAGAGAGAGACTGAGAGAGAGAAACCGAGAGAGAGAGACCGAGAGAGAGAAACCAAGAGAGAGAGAGAGAGAGAGAGAGAGAGAGAAACCGAGAGAGAGAGAGAGAGACTGAGAGAGAGACACCGAGAGAGAGAGACAGAAACAGATAGACAAACCGAGAGAGAGAGGCAGAAACAGACAGACAAACCGAGAGAGAGACAGAAACAGACAGACAAACCGAGAGAGAGAGACAGAAACAGACAGACAGACCGAGAGAGAGAGAGAAACAGACAGACAAACCGAGAGAGAGAGACAGAAACAGACAGACAGACCGAGAGAGAGAGACAGAAACAGACAGAGAAACCGAGAGAGAGAGACAGAAACAGACAGACAAACCGAGAGAGAGAAACAGAAACAGACAGACAGACCGAGAGAGAGAGACAGAAACAGACAGAGAAACCGAGAGAGAGAGACAGAAACAGAGAGACCGAGAGAGAGAAACCGAGAGAGAGAAACCGAGAGAGAGAGAGACCAAGAGAGAGAAACCGAGAGAGAGAGAGAGAAAACCGAGAGAGAGAGAGAGAGAGAGAGACAGAAACAGACAGACAAACCGAGAGAGAGAGACAGAAACAGACAGACAAACCGAGAGAGAGAGAGACAGAAACAGACAGACAAACCGAGAGAGAGAGACAGAAACAGACCGACAAACCGAGAGAGAGAGACAGAAACAGACAGAAAAACCGAGAGAGAGACAGAAACAGACAGACAAACCGAGAGAGACAGAAACAGACAGACAGACCGAGAGAGAGAGACAGAAACAGACAGACAGACCGAGAGAGAGACAGAAACAGACAGAGAAAGAGACAGAAACAGACAGAGAAACCGAGAGAGAGACAGAAACAGAGAGACAAGAGAAACCGAGAGAGAGAGAAACCGAGAGAGAGAAACCGAGAGAGAGAGAGAGAAACCGAGAGAGAGAGAGACCGAGAGAGAGAGACAGAAACAGACAGAGAAACCGAGAGAGAGAGACAGAAACAGAGACACCGAGAGAGAGAAACCGAGAGAGAGAGAAACCGAGAGAGAGAGAGACCAAGAGAGAGAAACCGAGAGAGAGAGAGAGACCGAGAGAGAGACCGAGAGAGAGAGAGAGAGAGAGAGACAGAAACAGACAGACAAACCGAGAGAGAGAGACAGAAACAGACAGACAAACCGAGAGAGAGAGACAGAAACAGACAGACAAACCGAGAGAGAGAGACAGAAACAGACCGACAAACCGAGAGAGAGAGACAGAAACAGACAGAAAAACCGAGAGAGAGAGACAGAAACAGACAGACAAACCGAGAGAGACAGAAACAGACAGACAGACCGAGAGAGAGAGACAGAAACAGACAGACAGACCGAGAGAGAGAGACAGAAACAGACAGAGAAAGAGACCGAAACAGACAGAGAAACCGAGAGAGAGAGACAGAAACAGAGAGACCGAGAGAGAGAAACCGAGAGAGAGAGAAACCGAGAGAGAGAGAGACCGAGAGAGAGAAACCGAGAGAGAGAGAGAGAAACCGAGAGAGAGACAGAAACAGAGAGACAAACCGAGAGAGAGAGAGACAGAAACAGACAGACAAACCGAGAGAGAGAGAGACAGAAACAGACAGACAGACCGAGAGAGAGAGACAGAAACAGACAGAGAAAGAGACAGAAACAGACAGAGAAACCGAGAGAGAGAGACAGAAACAGACAGAGAAACCGAGAGAGAGAGAGAGAGAGACCGAGAGAGAGAGAGAGAGACACCGAGAGAGAGAGACAGAAACAGATAGACAAACCGAGAGAGAGAGGCAGAAACAGACAGACAAACCGAGAGAGAGACAGAAACAGACAGACAAACCGAGAGAGAGAGACAGAAACAGACAGACAAACCGAGAGAGAGAGAAAACAGACAGACAAACCGAGAGAGAGACAGAAACAGACAGACAGACCGAGAGAGAGAGACAGAAACAGACAGAGAAACCAAGAGAGAGAGAGACAGAAACAGACAGACAAACCGAGAGAGAGAGAGAGACAGAAACAGACAGACAGACCGAGAGAGAGAGACAGAAACAGACAGAGAAACCGAGAGAGAGAGAGACAGAAACAGAGAGACCGAGAGAGAGAAACCGAGAGAGAGAGAAACCGAGAGAGAGAGACAAAGAGAGAAACCGAGAGAGAGAGAGAGAAACCGAAGACCGAGAGACACGAGAGAGAGAGAGAGAGAGAGAGAGAGAGAGAGAGAGACAGAAACAGACAGACGAACCGAGAGAGAGAGACAGAAACAGACAGAGAAAGAGACCGAAACAGACAGAAACCGAGAGAGAGAGACAGAAACAGAGAGACCGAGAGAGAGACACCGAGAGAGAGAGAGAGAGAGAGAGAGACAGAAACAGACAGACAAACCGAGAGAGAGAGACAGAAACAGACAGACAAACCGAGAGAGAGAGAGACAGAAACAGACAGACAAACCGAGAGAGAGAGACAGAAACAGACCGACAAACCGAGAGAGAGAGACAGAAACAGACAGACAAACCGAGAGAGAGAGACAGAAACAGACAGACAAACCGAGAGAGACAGAAACAGACAGACAGACCGAGAGAGAGAGAGAAACAGACAGACAGACCGAGAGAGAGACAGAAACAGACAGAGAAAGAGACAGAAACAGACAGAGAAACAGAAACAGAAACAGAGAGACGAGAGAGAAAACCGAGAGAAACCGAGAGAGAGAGACAGAAGACAGACAAGACACGAGAGAGAGAGAAACAGACAGACAAACCGAGAGAGAGAGAGAAACAGACAGACAAACCGAGAGAGAGAGACAGAAACAGACAGACAGACCGAGAGAGAGAGACAGAAACAGACAGAGAAAGAGACAGAAACAGACAGACAAACCGAGAGAGAGAGACAGAAACAGACAGACAGACCGAGAGAGAGAAACAGACAGAGAAAGAGACAGAAACCAGAGAAACCGAGAGAGACCGAGAGACAGAAACCGAGAGAGAGAAACACCGAGAGAGAGACAGAAACAGACAGACAAACCGAGAGAGAGACAGAAACAGACAGACAAACCGAGAGAGAGACAGAAACAGACAGACAGACCGAGAGAGAGAGACAGAAACAGACAGAGAAAGAGACAGAAACAGACAGAAAACCGAGAGAGAGAAACAGAGAGACGAGAGACAGAAACAGACAGAGAAACCGAGAGAGAGAGACCAAGAGAGAAACCGAGAGAGAGAGACCGAGAGAGAGAGACCGAGAGAGAGACACCGAGAGAGAGAGAGAGAGAGACAGAGAACAGACAGACAAACAGACAAACCGAGAGAGAGACAGACAGAAACAGACAGACAAACCGAGAGAGAGAGACAGAAACAGACAGACAAACCGAGAGAGAGAAACAGAACAAACAGACAGAGAAAGAGACAGAAACAGACAGACAAACCGAGAGAGAGTGACAGAAACAGACAGAGAAGAGACAGAGACAGAGAAACCGAGAGAGAGAGAGAGAAACAGACAGAGAGAGAGACTGAGAGAGAGAAACCGAGAGAGAGAGACCGAGAGAGAGAAACCAAGAGAGAGAGAGAGAAAGAGAGAGACAACCGAGAGAGAGAGACTGAGAACTGAGAGAGACAGAAAGAGACAGACAGACAAACCGAGAGAGGAGAGACAGAAACAGACAGACAAACCGAGAGAGAGACAGAAACAGACAGACAAACCGAGAGAGAGACAGAAACAGACAGACAGACCGAGAGAGAGAGAAACAGAAACAGACAGACAGAACCGAGAGAGAGAGACAGAAACAGACAGAGAGACCGAGAGAGACAGAAACAGACAGAGAAACCCGAGAGAGAGACAGAAACAGACAGACAAACCGAGAGAGAGAGAGACAGAAACAGACAGACAAACCGAGAGAGACAGACAGAAACAGACAGACAAACCGAGAGAGAGAGACAGAAACAGACAGAGAGAGAAACCGAAGAGAGAGAAACCGAGAGAGAGAGACCGAGAGAGAGAAACCGAGAGAGAGAGAGAGAGAAACAGACAGACAGACAAACCAGAGAGAGAGACAGAAACAGACAGACAAACCGAGAGGAGAGTGAAACAGACAGAAAAGACAGAGAGAGAGAGACAGAAACAGACAGACAAACCGAGAGAGAGAGACAGAAACAGACAGACAGACCGAGAGAGAGACAGAAACAGACAGACAAACCGAGAGAGAGACAGAAACAGACAGAGAGAAGACCGAGAGAGAAGAGACAGAGAAACCGAGAGAGAGAAACAGAGACCGAGAGAGAGAAACCGAGAGAGAGAGACAGAGAACAGAGAGACAGAGACCGAGAGAGAGAGAGAAACCGAGAGACAGAGAGAGAGAGAGAGACACCGAGAGAGAAACAGAGAGAGAGAGAGAGACAGAAACAGACAGACAAACCGAGAGAGAGAGAGAAACAGACAGACAAACCCGAGAGAGAGAGACAGAAACAGACAGACAGACCGAGAGAGAGACAGAAACAGACAGAGAAACCGAGAGAGAGAGAAACAGACAGAGAAACCGAGAGAGAGAGAGACCAGAGACAGAGAAACCGAGAGAGAGAGACAGAGAACAGAGGGAGAAAGCCGAGAGAGAGACCGAGAGAGAGAGAGACAGAGAGAGAGAGACAGAGAGAGAGAAACCGAGAGAGAGAGAAACCGAGAGAGAGACACCGAAGAGAGAGACAGAAACAGACAGACAAACCGAGAGAGAGAGAGAGAGAGAGAGACAGAAACAGACAGACAAACCGAGAGAGAGAGAGAGAGACAGAAACAGACAGACAAACCGAGAGAGAGAGACAGAAACAGACAGACAAACCGAGAGAGAGAGACAGAAACAGACAGACAAACCGAGAGAGAGAGACAGAAACAGACAGACAAACCGAGAGAGACAGAAACAGACAGACAAACTGAGAGAGAGAGACAGAAACAGAGACAAACCGAGAGAGAGAGACAGAAACAGACAGACAAACCGAGAGAGAGAGACAGAAACAGACAGACAAACCGAGAGAGAGACAGAAACAGACAACACCGAGAGAGAGAGACAGAAACAGACAGACAGACCGAAAGAGAGACAGAAACAGACAGAGAAACCGAGAGAGAAACAGACAGACAAACCGAGAGAGAGAGAGAGACAGAAACAGACAGACAGACCGAGAGAGAGAGAGACAGAAGACAGACACCGAGAGAGAGAGAGAAACAGACAGACAAACCGAGAGAGAGAGACAGAAACAGACAGACAGACCGAAAGAGACAGAAACAGACAGACAGACCGAGAGAGAGAGACAGAAACAGACAGAGAAACCGAGACAGAGAGACAGACAGAGAAGAGAGAGAACAGAAACAGAGAGAGACCGAGAGAGAAACCGAGAAACAGACAGAGAAAGAGACAGAGAAAAACAGAGAGAGAAACCGAAGAGACAGAGAGAGACAGAAACAGACAGAGAACACCAGAGAGAGAGAGAGAGACACAGACAGACAAACCGAGAGAGAGACAGAAACAGACAGACAGAAAACCGAGAGAGAGAGACAGAAACAGACAGACAAACCGAGAAGAGACAGAAACAGACAGAGAAAGAGACAGAAACAGACAGAGAAACCGAGAGAGAGAGAGACAGAGAGAGAGAAACAGAGAGAGAGAGAGACTGAGAGAGAGACGAGAGAGAGAGAACAGAAACAGACAGACAAACCGAGAGAGAGACAGACAGAAAACAGACAGACAAACCGAGAGAGAGAGAGACAGAAACAGAGACAGACAGAAACTGACAGAAACCAGAGAGAGAGACAGAAACAGACAGACAAACCGAGAGAGAGAGACAGAAACAGACAGACAAACCGAGAGAGAGAGAGAGACAGAAACAGACAGACAAACCGAGAAAGACAGAAACAGACAGACAAACCGAGAGACAGAAACAGACAGACAAACCGAGAGAGAGAGACAGAAACAGACAGACAAACCGAGAGAGAGAGACAGAAACAGACAGACAAACCGAGAGAGAGAGACAGAAACAGACAGACAAACCGAGAGAGAGAGACAGAAACAGACAGACAAACCGAGAGAGAGACAGAAACAGACAGACAAACCGAGACAGAAACAGACAGACAACCGAGAGAGAGAGACAGAAACAGACAGACAAACCGAGAGAGAGAGACAGAAACAGACAGACAAACCGAGAGAGAGACAGAAACAGACAGACAAACCGAGAGAGAGAGACAGAAACAGACAGAGAAACCGAGAGAGACCGAGAAAGAGACAGACAGACAGAGAAAGACCGAGAAGACAGAGACAGACCGAGAGAGAGAGACAGAAACAGACAGACAAACCGAGAGAGAGAGACAGAAACAGACAGAGAAACCGAGAGAGAGACAGAAACAGACAGACAGAGAGAGAAACCGACCGAGAACACAGACAGAGAGAGAGACAGAAACAGAGAGAGAAACCGAGAGAGAGAGAGAAACCGAGAGAGAGAGAGAGACCGAGAGAGAGACACCGAGAGAGAGAGAGAGAGAGAGACAGAAACAGACAGACAAACCGAGAGAGAGAGAGACAGAAACAGACAGACAAACCGAGAGAGAGAGACAGAAACAGACAGACAAACCGAGAGAGAGACAGAAACAGACAGACAAACCGAGAGAGAGAGACAGAAACAGACAGACAAACCGAGAGAGAGAGACAGAAACAGACAGACAAACCGAGAGAGAGAGAGAAACAGACAGACAGAGAAGAGAGACAGAAACAGACAGAGAGAGAGAGAGAAACCGAGACAGAAAACGAGAGAGAGAGACCGAGAGAGAGAAACCGAGAGAGAGAGACAGAGAGAGAGAAACAGAGAGAGAGAGAGACCCGAGAGAGAGACACCGAGAGAGAGAGACAGAAACAGACAGACAAACCGAGAGAGAGAGGCAGAAACAGACAGACAAAACAAGAGAGAGACAGAAACAGACAGACAAACCGAGAGAGAGAGACAGAAACAGACAGACAGACCGAGAGAGAGAGAAACAGACAGACAAACCGAGAGAAAGAGACAGAAACAGACAGACAACCGAGAGAGAGAGACAGAAACAGACAGACAAACCGAGAGAGAGACAGAAGAGACAGACAAACCGAAGCAGAAACAGACAGACAAACCGAGAGAGAGACAGAAACAGACAGACAAACCGAGAGAGAGAGACAGAAACAGACAGACAAACCGAGAGAGAGAGAGAAACAGACAGACAAACCGAAGAGAGAGAGACAGACAGAGAGAGAGAGAGACAGAGAGAAACCGAGAGAGAGAGAAACAGACAGAGAAAGAGACAGAAACAGACAGAGAGAAACCGAGAGAGAGAGACAGAGAAACCGAGACAGAGAAACCGAGACAGAAACAGACAGAGAAACCGAGAGAGAGAAACCGAGAGAGAAACCGAGAGAGACCGAGAGAGAGACACCGAGAGAGAGAGAGAGAGAGACAGAAAACAGACAGACAAACCGAGAGAGAGAGAGACAGAAACAGACAGACAAACCGAGAGAGAGAGACAGAAACAGACAGACAGACCGAGAGAGAGACAGAAACAGACAGAGAAAGAGACAGAAACAGACAGAGAAACCGAGAGAGAGACAGAAACAGAGAGAGAAAGAGAGAGAAACCGAGATAGAGAGAGAACCGAGAGAGAGAGAGAGACCGAGATAGAGACACCGAGAGAGAGAGAGAGAGAGCGACAGAAACAGACAGACAAACCGAGAGAGAGAGACAGAAACAGACAGACAAACCGAGAGAGACAGACATAAACAGACAGACAAACCGAGAGAGAGACAGAAACAGACAGACAAACCGAGAGAGAGAGACAGAAACAGAGACAAACCGAGAGAGAGAGAGAGAGAAACAGACAGACAAACCGAGAGAGAGAGACAGAAACAGACAGACAAACCGAGAGAGAGAGAGACAGAAACAGACAGAGAAAGAGACAGAAACAGACAGAGAAACCGAGAGAGAGAGACAGAAACAGACAGAGAGAGAGAGACCGAGAGAGAGAAACCGAGAGAGAGAGACCGAGAGAGAGAAACCAAGAGAGAGAGAGAGAGAGAGAGAAACCGAGAGAGAGACTGAGAGAGAGACACCGAGAGAGAGAGACAGAAACAGACAGACAAACCGAGAGAGAGAGGCAGAAACAGACAGACAAAACAAGAGAGAGACAGAAACAGACAGACAAACCGAGAGAGAGAGACAGAAACAGACAGACAGACCGAGAGAGAGAGAGAAACAGACAGACAAACCGAGAGAAAGAGACAGAAACAGACAGACAGACCGAGAGAGAGAGACAGAAACAGACAGAGAAACCGAGAGAGAGAGACAGAAGCAGACAGACAAACCGAGAGAGAGAGAGAGAGAGACAGAAACAGACAGACAGACCGAGAGAGAGAGACAGAAACAGACAGAGAAACCGAGAGAGAGAGACAGAAACAGAGAGACCGAGAGAGAGAAACCGAGAGAGAGAGAGTTCCGAAGTTCCAAATTGAGCAGCTGCTGAAAAATGAGCTCCTGTATATATTGAGATTTAAATGGTTTTAGAGTGAAGTACATCGAAAAAATCAAAAGAAAACCGCAAGACTCAATAGAAGACAAA
>NW_027010572.1:25000-30527 GCF_036934945.1 Oncorhynchus masou masou | reverse complement strand
ACTGGAACTGTAACTGTAACTGACTGTAACTGTAACTGACTGTAACTGACGATAACTGACTGTAACTGTAAATGACTGTAACTGACTGTAACTGACTGTAACTGTAACTGACTATAACTGACTATAACTGACTGAAACTGGCTGTAACTGACTGTAACTGTAACTGTAACTGACTGTAACTGTAACTGTAACTAACTGTCACTGTAACTGACTGTAACTGACTATAACTGACTGTAGCTGTAACTGTAACTGACTGCACTGTAACTGACTGTAACTGACTGCACTGTAACTGACTGTAACTGTAACTGACTGTAACTGACTGTAACTGTAACTGTCACTGTAACTGACTGTAACTGACTATAACTGACTGTCACTGTAACTGACTGTAACTGACTGTAACTGTAACTAACTGTCACTGTAACTGACTGTAACTGTAACTGACTATAACTGACTGTCACTGTAACTGACTGTAACTGACTGTAACTGTAACTAACTGTCACTGTAACTGACTATAACTGACTGTAACTGACTGTTACTGTAACTGTAACTAACTGTCACTGTAACTGACTGTAACTGTAACTGACAATAACTGTAACTGACTGTAACTGACTGTAACTGTAACTGACTGTAACTGTAACTGGCTGTAACTGTAACTGACTATAACTGTAACTGACTGTGACTGTAACTGACTGTAGCTGTAACTGACTTTAGCTGTAACTGTAACTGACTGTAACTGACTGTAACTGTAACTGACTATAACTGAACTGACTGTAACTGTAACTGACTATAACTGTAACTGACTATAACTGTAACTGGACTGTAACTGACTGTAACTGTAACTGTCACTGTAACTGACTGTAACTGACTATAACTGACTGTCACTGTAACTGACTGTAACTGACTGTAACTGTAACTAACTGTCACTGTAACTGACTGTAACTGACTATAACTGACTGTAACTGACTGTAACTGTAACTGACTGTAACTGACTGTAGCTGTAACTGACTGTAACTGACTATAACTGACTGTAACTGTAACTGACTGTAACCGACTGTAACTGTAACTGATTGTAACTGTAACTGACTGTAACCGACTGTAACTGTAACTGACTGTAAATGACTATAACTGACTGTAACTGACTATAACTGTAACTGACTGCAGCTGTAACTGACTGTAACTGTAACTGTAACTGACTGTAACTGACTGTAACTGACTGTAACTGTAGCATACTGTAACTGACTATAACTGACTGTAACTGACTATAACTGTAACTGACTGTAACTGTAACTGACTGTAACTGTAACTGACTGTAACTGTAACTGTACTATAACTGACTGTAACTATAACTGACTATAACTGTAACCGACTATAACTGTAACTGACTGTAACTGACTGTAACTGTACTAACTGTAACTGACTGTAACTGAACTAACTGTAACTGACTGTAACTGACTATAACTGACTGTAACTGACTGTAACTTTAACTAACTGTAACTGACTGTAACTGTAACTGTAACTGACTGCAACTGACTGTAACTGACTGTAACTGACTGTAACTGACTGTAACTGACTATAACCGACTGTAACTGAACTATAACTGACTGTAACTGACTATAACTGACTGTAACTGACTGTAACTGACTATAACTGACTGTAACTGAACTGACTGTAACTGACTGTAACTGACTATAACTGACTGTAACTGACTGTGACTGTAACTGACTATAACTGACTGTAACTGACTATAACTGACTGTAACTGTAACTGACTGTAACTGACTGTAACTGACTATAACTGACTGTAACTGACTGTAACTGACTGTAACTGACTATAACTGACTGTAACTTTAACTGACTGTAACTGACTGTAACTGACTATAACTGTAACTGACTGTAACTGACTAACTGACTATAACTGACTGTAACTGACTGTAACTGACTATAACTGACTGTGACTATAACTTACTATAACTGACTGTAACTGACTGTAACTGACTGTAACTGTAACTGACTATAACTGACTATAACTTACTATAACTGACTGTAACTGACTGGTACTGACTATAACTGACTGTGACTATAACTTACTATAACTGACTGTAACTGACTGTAACTGACTGTAACTGAACTGACTATAACTGACTATAACTGACTGTAACTGACTGTAACTGACTGTAACTGTAACTGACTATAACTGACTATAACTTACTATAACTGACTGTAACTGACTGGTACTGACTATAACTGACTGGAACTGTAACTGTGATTGTAAGTGTTGCCAGTGTTGTGATTGCCTTTACATTATTGTTTGAACTCATCTCAGATTCTTGGCCTAAACTCAGACACTTACCAGTAAGACGGTGAACAGTTAGCATTCTCCATAGGACAACGTGATTATTAGCCCTCATGCTAACACTGGCTGGGCATGTGCCACCAACGAAGAAGAACAGCCTTAGCTAAGCATCTGAGCATGTGCCCAGCGGTTTCCCCCGCTCTGAAACATTATTTTTCCTCACAACAATGGTATCCATGAATTTGTGAGTTGCTGGGTTTGAATGAAAACAGGTGTCTGTTATAGGAAGTTCCATTAAATACTTTTCCAACGTATTTTTTTCTCCACTTCACATCCCAATATGAACTGACCCTGCAACATGGAGGACGGCGAGTGAGTAGGCCACGAAAATAGGCCCACACTGTTCCCAAGCTTGCATGGGAGCATCGAAACAGAGAACGAGTAGTGTATTTTCTTTCATGGCAATGGAACACAGTTGTTTGTACCCTGCTGTATCTTTTCAAGTTGTTCAATTGAAATGAGAGAATCGGAGAGACAGACATTGTGGCGTAGTTGTAATTTGGCCTCCTGCACTCCTACTGCCAACACTCAAATTCTGTTCCCATACAAGCTTCAGAACAGTGAGGGATCATTATGTTTCTTTCTATTTGTCTTAGTTTTTCTCATGACAAGGAATGTTCAGATTTAAAGCTAGTTTGAAGAGTAGGTCGAGGAGGGGTAGCTACTACCTAGGCTACAGTTACTGGGGTGACGGTCAGAGTCCTTGCAGGCACCTCAATACTTGGGTCTTTCTCTTTAGTTTCTTGTTGTCGTGTAGAAAGTATGTGTTGGCTTATATAATTGAGGCCTTACATAATGGAAGCCTTATAAATTAGGTTTATAGATTTTTCTCTCAAAGCTAAACATGTGAATTATCTGGTGCACTGCAGATACTTAAATGGTTTAAGAACCCTTCATATAAGAGAGAAAGAGGGAGAGAGAGAGAGAGAGAGAAAGAGAGAATGAATGAATGAAAGCTGCCTGCGATGTTCATGTCTTGAATTAGCAACAATAATCTCATCCCTTTAAATACGCAGGCCGTAAAGCTGAGAGATAATTTGCACAGAAATCATCAAACACATCCATATATGGATGCCGTGATATTGTACATCACATTACATGCTTCACAAAGTCACAGGCACCACAACAGTACATAAAACACCATCCAGTGTGTGTGTGTGGGTGTGTGTGTGTGTGTGTGTGTGTGTGTGTGTGTGTGTGTGTGTGTGTGTGTGTGTGTGTGTGTGTGTGTGTGTGTGTGTGTGTGTGTGTGTGTGTGTGTGTGTGTGTGTGTGTGTGTGTGTGTTTGTGTGTGCGTGCGTGCGTGCGTGTGTGTGCGTGTGTGTTGTATATGTTTGTATTGAACGTCTACATTATTGATGATCATTGATCTATTATGAATGTGGCAATCCTCTCTTGCAGCATCAGAGACTGAATGTCTGACGCAATGCCACCCACCTCTACATGCTGCACTATTCTGCCAAAAGCAGTGCACTATAATAGGGATTAGGGTAGACAGACACAGCCAACATCATAAAGAGATGTTTTCTGGATGGATAGTAGGATTCAGCCGTACAATCTAATACATTTCCTCCCGGTGGGACGTTTCCATAAGCACTGCTCCATTATTGATTATGTCCCGATCAATTATTGATAATCATTAGGAGACCATGAAAGTGTAAAGCCAGAAGAACCCAACACGGTTGTTCAATCTAGTATGCAGTAGTGTGGAGACCCAAATGGTTAGTGAGGATGAAACAAGTCTAGATTCCTTGGTGGACGGACTAGCTATGAAGGACTATGAGCCTGTGAAATCCCTTTTCCCTCAACCAAACTCATATCCTCTTTATGTACGCTACTGTTTCATTATTGAATGATAAAACACCAAAGAAACCAACCCAGTATGTAGTGCTTAGAACCAGATGGTCAATCATGAGAAAACGTCTCCATTCCCGAGGTAGACTGAAAGGATATGACTCCATACCTAGATAGACTGAAAGGATATGACTCCATACCTAAGTAGATGAAAGGATATGACTCTATACCTAGGTAGATGAAAGGATATGACTCCATACCTAGGTAGATGAAAGGATATGACTCCATACCTAGGTAGATGAAAGGATATGACTCCATACCTAGGTAGATGAAAGGATATGACTCCATACCTAAGTAGATGAAAGGATATGACTCCATTCCTAGGTAGATGAATAGATATGATATTCCTCAACCTCAACTACCTCGCTCTGTTTCTCCTACAGTGCTTTACTGATCACAACCAAGCAATGAAAGATATTGATAATCATCACAGACTATGAAAGTGTGTAAAAGGCTACAGAACCCAAACCGTTTTTTCAATAACAACCGATCAATTATTGCTTATTGGAAATCAAAAACAATGAAAATCCCTTACCGGAGTCCATAGATAGTTCGGTGCCGTCCGGATGCAGTCGGATCATTCTGTTCTTGACCGTGACGCGTGGGACAAAGGACTTTATCGTTCAGGAAATAGGTGTCGGGAACCCAGAGCGAGTCACACCCTGTTATCCAGCGTCAGGTTGAGGGCTATCTCAGAGTAGGACAGACGCTTGTCCCGCCAGGCCTGCTGGAAGTACATGGTCAACGTGTAGTCCTGGAGGAGAGGGGGAGGAAAGAGACGAGTCAGTAAACGAGTGGAGAGAGGGATAGATGGGATAGGTAGCTGAAACGACATGGTCAACGTGTCGTCCTGGAGGAGAGGGGGAGAATGGATAAACCTACTGGACTACTAAAGTCAGAAATTCACATAGTTGATTGTCTTTAATAGATAATGAATAACAGGTTACATTTAATTCTGAATACATTTGGGCCATTTTGTTCTGTCAGAATTTGAGGTGTTTTTTTAAATGTATTTTTTAAGAAACTAATCTTCAGATAGATGTGTAGTACTATATTAGATAACTTCTCTATACTAGATAACTTCTCTATACTAGATAGCTTCTCTATACTAGATAGCTTCTATACTAGATAACTTCCTCTATACTAGATAATTCTCTATACTAGATAGCTTCTCTATACTAGATAGCTTCTCTTATACTAGATAACTTCTCTATACTAGATAACTTATACTAGATAACTTCTCTATACTAGATAGCTTCTCTATACTAGATAGCTTTCATACTAGATAACTTCTCTATACTAGATAACTTCTCTATACTAG
>NW_027010572.1:0-20000 GCF_036934945.1 Oncorhynchus masou masou | reverse complement strand
TCCTGTCCTATCATGTCTTTGCTTCTCCCTTTTATTAATTATTTATTTCACCTACCTTTATTTATATAACCAGGGAAGTCCTCTATAACCAGGGAAGTATATAACCAGGGAAGTCCTTTATATAACTCCTTTATATAACCAGGGAAGTCCTTTATATAACTCCTAATAACCAGGGAAGTCCTTTATATAACCAGGGAATAACCAGGGAAGTCCTTTATATAACCAGGGAAGTCCTTTATATAACCAGGGAAGTCCTCTATATAACCAAGGAAGTCCTTTATATAAATCTATATAACCAGGGAAGTCCTTTATATAACCAGGGAAGTCCTCTATATAACCAGGGAAGTCCTCTATATAACCAGGGAAGTCCTTTATATAACCAGGGAAGTCCTTATATAACCTTTATATAACCAGGGAAGTCCTCTATATAACCAGGGAAGTCCTTATATAACCAGGGAAGTCCTCTATATAACCAGGAACAATAGCTTTTATAACCAGGGAAGTGGGAAGTCATTAACCAGGGAACAATACAATCCAGAAAGAAAAGGAGACAGGAAGGAATCTAAGGATAATGGAATAGAATAAAAGATGATGTCCTGTATGTAGCTAGTTGTTCTAGAGCTACAGAGCCTCCACCACATTAACAGCAACCCATGTACTGCTGGCTTACTGGGCAGTAACCATCTGTGACCCATGGATTTTATGAAGGAGATTCCCTTGGTACACATCAGAGCACAGTCCCTTGTCCCTTTGCTGCTGACTACTACTCTCCTTTCCTTCTCCTCGCCTTCGCTCCGCCCCCTCAGACGAGAGGGAGAACGGGAGAGTGAGAACGAGACAGAGAGAACTTTCCCCAATGCACAAGTGGTTCTCCACCATGATACCACGAAAAGACTTTCACAATGTCAATAGGGCTTCAAAACCTAATGTCTACCTGGTCCACCTCTCCAAATAGACTAATGTCTACCTGGCCCACCTCTCCAAATAGACTAAGGTCTACCTGGCTCTCCAAATAGACTAATGTCTACCTGGCCCCACCCCCCAAATAGTCTACCAAATAGTCTACCTGGCCCACCTCTCCAAATAGACTAATGTCTACCTGGCCCACCTCTCCAAATAGACTAATGTCTACCTGGCCCACCTCTCCAAATAGACTAATGTCTACCTGGCCCACCTCTCCAAATAGACTAATGTCTACCTGGCCCACCTCTCCAAATAGACTAATGTCTACCTGGCCCACCTCTCCAAATAGACTAATGTCTACCTGGCCCACCTCTCCAAATAGACTAATGTCTACCTGGCCCACCTCTCCAAATAGACTAATGTCTACCTGGCCCACCTCTCCAAATAGACTAATGTCTACCTGGCCCACCTCTCCAAATAGACTAATGTCTACCTGGCCCACCTCTCCAAATAGACTAATGTCTACCTGGCCCACCTCTCCAAATAGACTAATGTCTACCTGGCCCACCTGACTAATGTCTACCTGGCCCACCTCTCCAAATAGACTTGAACAGTTTTTACGACCAGATCCACGTCTACAATGCAGCAATCCCAACTTTTGCCCAGGACCCTGAAGGACGTCACCCTCAACCGTGGTCCCAGCACCTCACACAGGGGCAACAGAGTAACGGACACCCCACCCAGACCAGCAAGACACCCTCCCAGACCTGCAAGACCCCTTCCTGAAGGACCTGCACTGAGAGAACCGACGCCAAGAGGACCTACACCAAGACCACAGCATCACCAACCACACTCCAACCAGCTAAAACCACCCCAATCTCTGGCCACACTCTAAATAGGCCCCTCCATATCAGACCTATGCCCCTTCTGCCAACCCCATGTCCCCTCTGCCCACTGCCCCTGCAGCAAGGACCTCAACATGACAGCAGGACATATGCCCCTTCTGCCAACCCCATGTCCCCTCTGCCCACTGCCCCTGCAGCAAGGACTCAACATGACAGCAGGACATATGCCCTTCTGCCAACCCCATGTCCCCTCTGCCCACTGCCCCTGCAGCAAGGACCTCAACATGACAGCAGGACATATGCCCCTTCTGCCCAACCCCATGTCCCCTCTGCCCACTGCCCCTGCAGCAAGGACCTCAACATGACAGCAGGACATATGCCCTTCTGCCAACCCCATGTCCCCTCTGCCCACTGCCCCTGCAGCAAGGACCTCAACATGACAGCAGGACATATGCCCCTTCTGCCAACCCCATGTCCCCTCTGCCCACTGCCCCTGCAGCAAGGACCTCAACATGACAGCAGGACATATGCCCCTTCTGCCCAACCCCATGTCCCCTGCCCACTGCCCCTGCAGCAAGGACCTCAACATGACAGCAGGACATATGCCCAGGCTGTGAGCAGAGCAACAGGCCCAACCCCCACTATTACACCCGCCCAAGCCCCATCCTGCGACCTACGAGGTATGTATCAGATGCTCAACATGCTCTGCTCACACCTACTGTGATGGTCCGGATCTAAACCACACAAAAACTACACTAGACACTATGGAACACACAGCTTTTACTATCTCATCCTGGAATGTACAAGGTCAGAGGTCATCTGCCTTTGACCTAAAGAGCAGGAACCCAGACTTCATCAAAGAAATTAGAAATACAGACATTGTCATCCTACAAGAAAAGGAGATGAACACACTGGTTGCCCTCTCGGTTACAGAGAGCTGGTAGTCCCATCCACCAAACTACCAGGTGTGAAACACGGTAGAGACTCAGGGGGTATGCTAATTTGGCATAGAGCAGACCTAACCCACTCTCGTATATTAGTCAAAACAAGAACATTATACATCTGGCTAGAAATGAATAAGGAAATGATCTGAGATAAAAATGTCCTCATGTGTGCTACCTATATCCCCCCAATAGAATCCCCATACTTTAATGAAGACAGCTTCTCCATCCTAGAGGGGAGATCAACCATTTCCAGGCCCAGGAACATGTACTAGTCTGTGGCGACCTACATGCCAGAACTGGACAAGAACCTGACAGCCTCAGGACACAGGAGGACAAACACCTACGTAAAGGTGACAGCTTTCCCTCCCTTAAAATATGCCGCCCTAGGCACAACTAAGACAACATAACCAACAAAAACGGGTCACAACTCTTGCAGCTCTGTCGGACGCTGGGTATGTATATAGACAATAGTTGGCTTCGAGGGGACAGTTGAAGTCGGAAGTTTACATTCACCTTAGCCAAATACACTTAAACTCAGCTTTTCACAATTCCTGACATTTGATCCTAGCAAAATTCCCTGTCTTAGGTCAGTTAGGGTCACCACTTTATTTTAAGAATGTGAAATGTCAGAATAATAGTAGAGAGAATGATGTATTTCCGCTTTTATTTCTTTCATCACATTCCCAGCATTCCCATTCCTTTTCTCAGTTGGTAGCATTGCCCTTTAAATTGTTTAACGTGGGTCAAACATTTCAGGGAGCCTTCCACAAGCTTTCCACAATAAGTTGGGTGAATTTTAGCCGATTCCTCCTGACAGAGCTGGTGTAACTAAGTCAGACTTGTAGACCTCCTTGCTCGCACACACTTTTTCAGCTTGGTCGCAAACGGTTCTTCCAAATGGACAATGACCCCAATCATACTTCCAAAGTTGTGGCAAAATGGCTTAAGGACCATAAAGTCAAGGTATGGGAGTGGCCATCCCAAAGCCTTGACCTCAATCCTATAGAAATTTTGTGAGCTTCTGCTCATTGTCCATTTGGAAGAACCGTTTGCGACCAAGCTTTAAGTTTCTGACTGATGTCTTGAAATGTTGCTTCAGTATATCCACATACTTTCCCCCTCCCCATGATGCCATCTATTTTGTGAAGTGCACCAGTCCCTCCTGCAGCAAAGCACCCCCCACAACATGATGCTGTCACCCCCATGCTTCACAGTTGGGATGGTGTTCTTTCCCCATTGCAAGCCTCCCCCTTTTTCCTCCAAACATAACTATGATCATTATGGCCAAACAGTTCTATTTTTGTTTCATCAGACCAGAGAACATTTCTCCAAAAGTACAATCTTTGTCCCCATGTGCAGTTGCAAACCGTCGTCTGGCCTTTTAATGGAGGTTTTGGAGCAGTGGCTTCTTCCTTGCTGAGCGGCCTTTGAAGTTATGTCGATATAGGACTCGTTTTACTGTGGATATAGATACTTTTGTACCCGTTTCCTCAGCATCTTCACAAGGTCCTTTTGCTGTTGTTCTTTTTGCACCAAAGTACGTTCATCTCTAGGAGACAGAACTTGTCTCCTTCCTGAGAGATATGATGGCTGCGTGGTCCCATGGTGTTTATACTTGCATACTATAGTTTGTACAGATTAATGTGGTACCTTCAGGCATTTGGAAATCACTCCCAAGGATGAACCAGACTTGTGGAGGTCTACTTGGCTGATTTCTTTTGATTTTCCCATGATGTCAAGCAAAGAGGCACTGGAATTGGAAGGTAGGCCTTGAAATACATCCACAGGTACACCTCCAATTGACTCAAATTATGTAAATTAGCCTTATCAGAAGCTTTTAAAGCCATGACATCATTTTCGGGAATTTTTCAAACTGTTTAAAGGCACAGTCAACATACTATATGTAAACTTCTGACCCCACTGGAATTGTGATACAGTGAAATTATAAGTTAAATAATCTGTCTGTAAACAATTGTTGGAGAAATTACTTGTGTCATGCACAAAGTAGATGTCCTAAACTATAGTTTGTTAACAAGAAATTTGTGGAGAGGTTATAAAACTAGTTTTAATTACTCAACCTAAGTGTATGTGAACTTCCGACTTCAACTGTAGGTACACCTATAGCTCAACTCTTGGCAGTAGTACTGTAGACTACTTTATCACTGATCTCAACCAGAGTCTCTCAGAGCGTTCACAGTCAGCCCACTGACACCTCTGTCAGATCACAGCAAAATCACACTCTACTTGAACAGAGCTATGCTCAATCATGAGGCATCAAAGCCAAAGGAACTGAATAATATTAAGAAATGCTATAGATGGAAGGAAAATAGTGTGGAAATCTACCAAAACTATTAGGCAAAACAAACCAATCCCTTCTAGATAATTTCCCTGGACAAAAAGGTTTCACTGTAATAGTGAAGGTGTAAACATGGCGGTAGAAACCTAAACAGTATGTTTGACCTCTCAGCTTCCCTATAATACCTAAACAGAAGTTTGACCCTCTCAGCTTCCCTATAAAACCTAAACAGTATGTTTGACCTCTCAGCTTCCCTATAAACCTAAACAATATAGTTTGACCTCTCAGCTTCCCTATAAAACCTAAAGAGTATGTTTGACCTCTCAGCTTCCCTATAAAACCTAAACAATATGTTTGACCTCTCAGCTTCCCTATAAAACCTAAACAGTATGTTTGACCTCTCAGCTTCCCTATAAAACCTAAACAGTATGTTTGACCTCTCAGCTTCCCTATAAAACCTAAAGAGTATGTTTGACCTCTCAGCTTCCCCTATAAAACCTAAACAATATGTTTGACCTCTCAGCTTCCCTATAAAATCTAAACAGTATGTTTGACCTCTCAGCTTCCCTATAAAACCTAAACAGTATGTTTGACCTCTCAGCTTCCCTATCAAATCCCAAAAATTCAAGCAGACAACCTAAGAAAAAAAAAAATAAAACAACAATGACAGATGGTTTGATGAAGAATGCAAAAACCTAAGAAAGAAACCTGAGAAACCTGCCAACCAAAAACATAGAGACCCAGAAAACGCCTTCACTATGGTGAATCGCTAAAACAATACAGACATATATTATGGAAAAAGATGGAACAGCACGTCAGAAATCAGCTTGTAATTGAAGAATCCATGGAATTGAACCACTTCTCAGAAAATGTGAACCCTCTAAACAAACAACACACAACGAAGTTTTGTCCAAAACGGAGATGTATGGATAAACCACTTCTCCAATCTTTTGCTCTATAACAAAGAACAAACACATACATACATGATCAAATACAAATCTTAGAATCAACTATTAAAGATTACCAGAACCCACTGGATTCTCCAATTACGTTGAATGAACTACAGGACAAAATGCAAACCCTCCAAACCAAAAAGGCATGTGGGGTTGATGGTATCCTAAATTAAATGATAAAATATACAGACCACAAATTCCAATTGACTAAACTTAAACTCTTTAACATCATCCTCAGCGCTTTTAAGACATTTTCCCAAATTTTTGGAACCAAGGACTGATCAGCCCAATCCACAAAGTGTGGAGACAAATAACCCAATGACTACTGTGGAATATGGGTCAACAACAACCTAGGTAAAAATCCTCCTTGCATTGTCACTACTAAGTAGACTCATTCATTTCCTCAGTGAAAACAATGTACTGAGCAAATGTCAAATGGACTTTTTACCAAATTACCTACGACAGACCACGTATTCATCCTGCACACCCTAATAGACAAGCATATCAAAACAAAGGCAAATTATTCTCATGCTTTGTTGATTAAAAAAAAAACTAAAACTAAATTTGGCACAAGGTCTGCTATAAAAATTGATGGAAAGTGGTGTTGGGGGAAAACATATGACATTATGAAATCCATGTACACAAACAACAAGTGTGCAGTTAAAATGGCAAAAACATTTCTTTCCGCAGGGCCGGAGGTTGAGACAGAGATGCATCTTAAGCCCCACCCTCTTCAACATATATATCAACGAATTGGAAAGGACACTAGAACAGTCTGCAGCACCGCCTCACCCTACCATAACGTGGGAAGTCAAATGTCTACTGTTTGCTGTTGATCTGGTGCTTCTGTCACCAACCAAAGAGGACCTTGCAGCAGCACCCAGGTCTTCCTGCACAGATTCTGTTAGACCTGGGCCCTGACAGTAAATCTCAGTAAGACCAAAAATAATGGAGATGAGTCCCTAACAAAGTTGGTCCTGGGGCTCTGTTCACAAACACAAAACAGACCCCACAGAGCCCCAGGACAGCAGCACAATTAGACCCAACCAAATCATGACAAAACTACAAGATTGGAAAGAATTACAAAAAAACAGATAAAACTAGAATGCTACTTGGCCCTAAACAGAGAGTACACAGTGGCAGAATACCTGACCACTTTGACTAACCCAAAATGAAGGATATCTTTGACAATATACAGACTCAGTGAGCATAGCCTTGCTATTGAGAGGGGCTGCCATAGACAGACCTGGTTCTCAAGTGAAGACAGGCTATGTGCACACTGCCCACAAAATGAGGTGGAAACTGAGCTGCACTTCCTAACCTCCTGCCAAATGTATGACTATATTAGAGACACATATTTCCTCAGATTACACAGACCCACAACGTAATTCAAAAACAACTAAATTTGATAAACACCCATATCGGGTCAAAGAAATCAGTGTGCCATCACAGCAGCAAGATTTGTGACCTGTTGCCGCAAGAAAAGGGGCAACCAGTGAAGAACAAACACCATTGTAAATACAACCCATATTTATGCTTATTTATTTTCCCTTTTGAACTTGTACTATTTTTCACATTGTTACAACACTAAATATACATAATATGACATCTGAAAATTCTATGTGTAATGTTTACAGTTCATTTTAATTGTTTATTTAATTTTTGTTGATTATCTATTTCACTTGATTTTGGCAATGTTAACATGTTTCCTATGCCAATAAAGCCCCTTAAAATATAAATTAAATTGAATTTAAATTGAACTGAGAATGAGAGGGAGAGAGATTTATGTTTATTTATTTTCCCTGTTGTATATGAACTATTTGCACATTGTTACAACACTGTATATGGACATAATATGACATTTGCTTTGTTAACATATGTTTTCCCTTGAATTGAATTGAAATTAAGAGAGAGAGAGAGAGAGAGAGAGACAGAGAGAGAGACACAGAGAGAGAGACACAGAGAGAGAGAGAGAGACAGACAGACAGACAGACAGACAGACAGACAGACAGACAGACAGAGAGAGAGAGAGAAAGAGAGAGAGAGAGAGAGACAGACAGACAGACAGACAGACAGACAGACAGACAGACAGAGAGACAGAGAGAGAGAGCAAGAAAGAGAAAGGGGGCAGTGGGCCTTGGTTAGCTAAATGCGCTCCGTTTAGAAATGTCTTTGCGGTGGGGATGCTCGTGGTGGGGATGCTCATGGTGGGGATGCTCACGGTGGGGATGCTCGGTGGGGATGCTCACGATGGCTAGTTAAATGAAACAGTCAGGATCAGGGTGGAGCCTGCCTGCTAGCCATCTACACCCCATGGGTCTTCTCTTTTATAATTTGTATGTATCATTTTGTTTTAACAGAAATACCTTATTTACATAAGTATTCAGACCCTTTGTTACGAGACTCCAAATTAAACTCAGGTGCATCCTGTTTCCATTTATAATCCTTGAGATGTTTCAACATGATTGGAGTCCACCTGTGGTAAATTCAATTGATAGGACATGATTTGGAAAGGCAAACACCTGTATATATAAGGTCCCACAGTTGACAGTGCATGTCAGAGCAAACCAAGCAATGAGGCTCGAAGGAAATGTCCGTAGAGCTCCGAGACAGGATTGTGTCGAGGCACAGATTTGGGGAAGGGTACCAAACATGTATGCACCATATTGGGTCCCCAAGAACACAGGGGCCTCCATCATTCTTAAATTAAAGAAGTTGGTTGAAGTTGGACAGAGCTCCAGAGTTCCTCTGTGGAGATGGGAGAACCTTCCAGAAAGACAACTATCTCTGCAGCACTCCACCAATCAGGCCTTTATGGTAGAGTGGCCAGACGGAAGCCAATCCGCAGTAAAGGCACATGACAGCCCGCATGGACTTTGCCAAAAGGCACCTAAAGGACTCTCAGACTATGAGATTCTCTGGTCTGATGAAACCAAGGTTGAACTCTTTGGCCTGAATGTCAAGTGTCACGTAAAGCATGGTGGTGGCAGCATCATGCTGTGGGGATTTCTCGGAGGCAGGGACTGGGAGGCGCAGTCAGGACGATGAAAACCTGCTCCAGAGAGCTCAGGATCTCAGACTGGGGTGAAGGGTCACCTTCCAACAGGACAACGACCCTAAACACTCAGCCAAGACAACGCAGCAGTGGCTTCGGACAAGTCTCTGAATGTCCTTGAGCAGCCTAGCCAGAGCCCGGACTTGAACCCAATCGAACATCTCTAGAGAGACCTTAAAATAGCTGTGCAGCGACGCTCCCCATCAAACCTGACAGAGCTTGAGAGGATCTGCAGAGAAGAATGGGAGAAACTCCCCAAATACAGGTGTGCCAAGCTTGAAGCATCATACCCAAGAAAAATCAAGACAGTATTCGCTGCCAAAGGTGCTTCAACAAAGTCCTGAGTAAAGGGTCTGAATACTTGTGTAAATGTGATATTTCTGTATTTCTTATTTTTAGTAAATTTGTTTAAAAAAATCTAAAAAACCTGTGTTTGCTTTGTCATTATGGGGTATTGTGTGTAGATGGATGAGGAAAGAAAGCTATTTAATCCAAACGCCTGGCAGATCCATTAGACAAGTCATCAGAACATTCTGGTTAGGGCTTCTCATGGTGTGATGGGGTAGCTTGTTCTAAAGACACTTTGCTTTTCTGTTGCATAATATAATGATACTTAAATGGGTCCAGGCTAGACGGTACAATAAAGCTACAGGGACATCTCGTCTCATTCAACCATCAATACACTTGATTAAGTAAGAAAGTTCAAGTCAATTCAATGAGAAATGCTTATTTCAGATAACTGTAAATATAAAATAGATGAAAGCAAAGCACAACTATTCCTGATAGGCACGAAAACATTAAACCACGAAGGAAGGCAAAATATAAAATATTATTGTATTATATGATTCCTCATTTTGTAAAACTTCAAAGAAATAGCAAAATTAACCTGCAGTCCTCATGTTCAAAACCCTTGAAATAAAATAAGACCCCCTTTATTCAGTGCAAATAACACATCTCCTTTCCTTTCCTTTTCCTTGACTCTCCTTCTCTTCTTGATTCACCAAACACCCCCCCCCCAAAAAATCATAGTGGAGCGTTGTCATAGCAACAATGAGTAAAAATATCACAAGCTTACTTTTCCCACCAGAAGCTGAAAATAAAATGGAACAGAAATCGGTTGTTAGAACAAACAAGATGATCAAAATGGATGCTAATTCACACACTAGACATAAGGTCGGCATACCAAACAACACCCTATTCCCTGTACAGTGCACTGCTTTTGACCAGGGCATGTATCAAGTGTCTCAGAGGAATAGTGCTGATTTCGGATCGGGTGTAGTATTTTTTACATGGATACGGGAACAAAACTGATCCCAGATCAACACTCCTACTCTGAGATCACTGATACATACAACCCCAGAGCCTTATGGGCCTTGGTCAAACGTAGTACAATACATTCTATACAGAATAGGTCCCATATTACAAACCTTATCTATGGGTGTGTCTGAAATGGCACCCTTCCCCCTATGTAGCACTACTTTGACCAGAACCCCACGGGGAATTGGGGCTGCTTTTTCCTCTGGCCATCTCCTCCATACTATCAGAGGTCGATAGCCGATCCCAGCCATCCCTTCCACCCTTCCTCCCTCCCTGTCTGCCCAAACTAACTAACTAACTAACCTATCTGTCTGAACTAACTAACTATCTGTCTGAACTATCTAACTAACTAACTAACTAACTATGTGTCTGAACTAACTAACTAACAAACTATCTACCTGAACTAACTAACTAACTAACTAACTATATGAACTAACTAACTAACTAACTAACTATCTACCTGAACTAACTAACTAACTATCTGTCTGAACTATCTAACTAACTAACTAACTAACTATGTGTCTGAACTAACTAACTAACGAACTATCTACCTGAACTAACTAACTAACTATATGATCAAAATAACTAACTAACTATCTACCTGAATTAACTAACTATCTACCTGAACTAACTAACTAACTAACTATATGAACTAACTAACTAACAAATAAACTATCTACCTGAACTAACTAACTAACTAACTAACTATCTACCTGAACTAACTAACTAACTATCTACCTGAACTAACTAACTAACAAACTATCTGCCTGAACTAACTAACTAACTAACGAACTAACTGTGTGAACTAAATAGCTAACTATCTTTCTGAACTAACTAAATAACTATCTGTCTGAACTAACTAACTAACTAACTAACTAACTATCTGTCTGAACTAACTAACTAACTAACTAGTAAAAGTCTAGAACTAACTAACTAACTAACTAACTAACTAACTAACTAACTATCTGCATGAAATAACTAACTAACTATCTGTCCTAAATAGAACTAAACTAACTAAATAACTATCTGTTTGAACTAACTAACTAACTATCTACCTGAACTAACTAACTAACTATCTACCTGAACTAACTAACTAACTAACAAACTATCTGCCTGAACTAACTAACTAACTATCTGTCTGAACTAAATAGCTAACTATCTTTCTGAACTAACTAAATAACTATCTGTTATGGATGTCAGAAGGTGAATTCACCAATTTGTAAGTCGCTCTGGATAAGAGCGTCTGCTAAATGACTTAAAATGTAATGTAAATGATGTTTGAACTAACTAACTAACTATCTGTCTGAACTAACTAACTAACTATGTGTCTGAACTAACTAACTAACTAACTAACTAATGAACTATCTGCCTGAACTAACTAACTAACTAACTAACTATATGAACTAACTAACTAACTATCTACCTGAACTAACTAACTAACTAACTAACTAACTATCTGCCTGAACTAACTAACTAACTAACTATGTGTCTGAACTAAATAGCTAACTATCTTTCTGAACTAACTAAATAACTATCTGTCTGAACTAACTAACCAACTAACTATGTGTCTGAACTAACTAATAACTATCTGTCTGAACAAACTAACTGTCTGAACTAACTAACTAATATCTGTCTGAACTAACTAACTAACTATCTGTCTGAACCTTCTAACTAACTATCTGTCTGAACCTTCTTTAACTATCTGTATGCGGACTGGCACAGCTGGCAGACTGTAATGTCTGAACTAACTAACTAACTAAATAACTATCTGTCTGACCTTCATAGTCAGATCCCAGCTCTCTCTCCTAACTAACTAACTAACTAACTAACTATCTGTCTGACCTTCATAGTCAGATCCCAGCCCTCCCTCCTAACTAACTAACTAACTAACTAATGCTTGTCAGGGTAATGATGGTAAATCAAATCAAATCCAAGTTTTTTTTGTCAAGTGCGCCGAATACAACCTTACAGTGAAATACTTACTTACAGGCTCTAACCAAAAGTGCAATTCCTAAGTTTAAAAAGGTAGTAGGTAAACAATAGATAAGTAAAGAAATAAAAACAACAGTAAAACGACAGTGAAAAATAACAGTAGCGAGGCTATATACAGTAGAGAGGCTATATACAATAGAGAGGCTATATACAGTAGAGAGGCTATATACAGTAGAGAGGCTATATACAGTAGAGAGGTTATATACAGTAGAGAGGCTATATACAGTAGAGAGGCTATATACAATAGAGAGGCTATATACAGTAGAGAGGCTATATACAATAGAGAGGCTATATACAGTAGAGAGGCTATATACATTAGAGAGGTTATATACAGTAAAGAGGCTATATACAGTAGAGAGGCTATATACAGTAGAGAGGTTATATACAGTAGAGAGGCTATATACAATAGAGAGGCTATATACAGTAGAGAGGCTATATACAGTAGAGAGGCTATATACAGTAGAGAGGCTATATACAGTAGAGAGGTTATATACAGTAGAGAGGCTATATACAGTAGAGAGGCTATATACAGTAGAGAGGCTATATACAGTAGAGAGGCTATATACAGTAGAGGCTATATACAGTAGAGAGGCTATATACAGTAGAGAGGTTATATACAGTAGAGAGGCTATATACAGTAGAGAGGCTATATACAGTAGAGAGGCTATATACAGTAGAGAGGCTATATACAGTAGAGAGGCTATATACAGTAGTGAGGCTATATACAGTAGAGAGGCTATATACAGTAGAGAGGCTATATACAGTAGTGAGGCTATATACAGGCACCGGTTAGTCGGGCTGATTGAGGTAGTATGTACATGTAAGTATGGTTAAAGTGACTATGCATACAGTTGAAGTCGGACTTTTACATACACCTTAGCCAAATACATTTAAACAATGTCTTTCACAATTCCTGACATTTGATCCTAGTAAAAAGGCCCTGTCTTAGGTCAGTTAGGATCACCACTTTATTCGTGAAATGTGAAATGTCAGAATAATAGTAGAGAGAATAATTTATTTCAGCTTTTACTTATTTCATTACATTCCCAGTGGGTCAGAAGTTTACATACACTCAATTAGTATTTGGTAGCATTGCCTTTAAATTGTTAACTTAGGTCAAATGTTTTGAGTAGCCTTCCACAAGCTTCCCACAATAAGTTGGGTGAATTTTGGCCCATTCCTCCTAACAGAGCTGGTGTAACTGAGTCAGGTTTGTGGGCCTCCTTGCTCACACGCGATTTTTCAGTTCTGCCTACACATTATCTATAGGATTGAGGTCAGGGCTTTGTTATAGCCACTCCAATACCTTGACTTTGTTGTCCTTAAGCCATTTTGCCACAACTTTGGAAGTATGCTTTGGGTCATTGTCCATCTGGAAGACCCATTTGAGACCAAGCTTTAACTTCCTGACTGACGTCTTGAGATGTTGCTTCAATATATGCACATCATTTTCCCAATGCTCATGATTTCATCTATTTTGTGAAGTACACTAGTTCCTCCTGCAGCAATACACCCCCTTTTTCCTCCAAACATAACGATGGTCATTATGGCCAAACAGTTCTATTTTTGTTTCATCAGACCAGAGGACATTTCTCCAAAAAGTACAATCTTTGTCCCCATGTGCAGTTGCAAACCGTAGTCTGGCCTTTTTATGGAGGTTTTGGAGCAGTGGCTTCTTCCTTGCAGAGCGGCCTTTCAGGTTATGTCGATAGGGACTCGTTTTTACTGTGGATATAGATACTTTTGTACCCGTTTCCTCCAGCATTCTACAAGGTCCTTTTCTGTTGTTTTTTGCACCAAAGTAATGCTCATCTCAGAAGCACAGAACTTGTCTCCTTCCTGGAGAGACATGATGGCTGCGTGGTCCCATGGTGTTTATACTTTATACTTGGATATAGATACTTTGTACCTGTTTCCTTCATCATCTTCTACAAGGTCCTTTGCTGATGTTCTGGCATTGATTTGCACTTTTTGCACTAAAGTATGTTCATCTCTAGGGAGACAGAATTTGTCTCCGTCCTGAGCGGTATGACGGCTGGGTGGTCCCATGGTGTTTACGCTTGTGTGCTATTGTTTGTACAGATGAACGGGTACCTTCAGGCATTTGGAAATTGCTCCCAAGTATGAACCAGACTTGTGGAGGTCTACAATTATTTTCTTAGGTCTTGGAGGATTTCTTTTGATTTTCCCATGACATCATGGTCAAGCAAAGAGAACTGTGTTTTAAGGTAGGCCTTGAAATACATCCACAGGTACACTCACTTGACTCAAATTATCAAGCTGTTTAAAGGCACAGTCTTGTGATACCCTGAATTATCAGTGAAATTATCAGTGAAAATAATCTGTCTGTAAACAATTGTTGGAAAAATTACTTGTGTCATGCACAAAGTAGATGTCCTAACCGCCAGATGCTCTCAATGTTGCAGGAAGTGCAGGATCCAGTTGCAGAGGGCGGCTTAGTCCCAGGATCCTTAGCTTATTGATGAGCTTAATGGGCACTATGGTGTTGAACGCTGAGCCAAGTCAATGAATAGCATTCTCACGTAGGTGTTCCTTTTGTCCAGGTGGGAAAGGGCAGTGTGGAGTGCAATAGAGATTGCATCATCTGTGGATCTGTTTGGGTGGTAAGCAAATTAGAGTGGGTCTAGGGTTTCTGGGATAATGGTGTTGATGTAAGCCATTACCAGCTCTTCAAAGCACTTCATGGCTACGGATGTGAGTGCTACGGGTCTGTAGTCATTTAGGCAGGTTGCCTTAGTGTTCTTGGGCACAGGCACTATGGTGGTCTGCTTGAAACATGTTGGTATTACAGTTGAAAATGTCAGTGAAGACACCTGCCAGTTGGTCAGCACATGCCAGGAGCACACGTCCTAGTAATCCATCTGGCCCGCAGCCTTGTGTATGTTGACCTGTTTAATGGTCTTACTCACATCGGCCGTGGAGAGTGTGATCACACAGTCGTCTGGAACAGCTGATGCTCTCATGCATGCCTCAGTGTTGCTTGCCTTGAAGCGAGCATAGAAGTGATTTAGCTCGTCTGGTAGGCTCGTGTCACTGGGCAGCTCGTGGCTGTGCTTCCCTTTGTAGTCTGTACTAGTTGGCAAGCCCTGCCACATCAGACGAGCGTCGTATGTACAAAATAAGTTACAAATAACGCAAAAGAGAACACATAACACAATTGGTTGGGCGCCCGTAAAACTGCTGCCATTTCTTTCGCCGCCATTTTAATATGGTTGAACAGTTGTAGGGTTGTATGGTAATGATAGTAATGAACACAACATTCACGCCCTGCTAATTCATCTCAACCACAGCTGCTTGCTTTAAATCTGTTAATTCACAGAACACTAATTAACAGTACTGGAGTGCTGGCAATCTGGTAGTCTGTTTGAACAGCAACTAAACCAACTACCGTAGGAGCGGGTAGCCCACGTGTAGGTCTAATTAATGAACTAAACAGAAAAGATAGAGAGAGAGGAATAACCCTTACACACAAACTGTTAATGGAACACACCAAGTTTTAAAAAGGCAAGCAAAGGAGAAATAGGGAGGACAGACTGAAAACAACCATATTCTGCCCCTCCTTGTTATCCACTTTGCATATGAATTGCATATAACCGAACAAACCTAAAACCACACAACTGTTCAACCCTACAACCACACAACCCTACAACTGTTCAACCACACAAGGAGGACTGATATGAGGGACGACATTTCCAGAGTGGGAACACACGCACACAGTGACACACAGTGACACACACACACACAGTGACACACAGACACACACACACACACACAGTGACACACACACACACACAGTGACACACAAACACACACACACACAGTGACACACACACACACACACAGTGACACACAGACACACACACACAGTGACACACACACACACACACACACACACACACACACACACACACACACACACACACACACACACACACACAGTGACACACACACACAGTGACACACACAGTGACACACACACACAGTGACACACACACACACACACACACAGTGACACACACACAGCACACACACACACAGTGACACACACACACACACACAGTGACACACACACACACACACACAGAGCACAAAGTCTCCTCTCTGACTCCCGCTGAGCCTTTAGCCCCGTGTTATAATGTCATGGAGATCCGGCTGGCATGGCCACCTGGACACTGGCTCGCTGTGTGTGTGTGTGCGTGCTTAACAGATGTCACACTGCTTGCTTAGCGAGTACAGCTTCCTCCTAATTCGTCTCACAGCAAGGCTGGAACCCAGGACCTCCCACACGTGACCACCCTCCTGACCACCCACCCTCAGCTAGCTCTTCACTTCAGGCCGAGGGGTCCACACATCCCCATGTGCTGCACCATGTGTTACACGTGCCTGGTGCGACCCGGTTGGCAGGGTGCCTGGTGCGACCCGGTTGGCAGGGCTGGCTGACCTACAGGCTTGCATTGCCCCACAACACAGCTGACCTTTGATGCTTCTCTAGAGACCACCTGTGTGTGTGTGTGTGTGTGTGTGTGTGTGTGTGTGTGTGTGTGTGTGTGTGTGTGTGTGTGTGTGTGTGTGTGTGTGTGTGTGTGTGGTGTGTGTGTGTGTGTGTGTGGTGATGTGTGTGTGTACGTGTGCGTGTGCGTGTGCGTGTGCTGTGTGGCGTGTGTGTGCGTGTGCGTGTGTGTGTGGTGTGTGTGTGTGCAGGCCCTGTGTCATGTAATTATTTAATCAGTGTTCATAAACTCCAATTATATTGATCTGTCTGATACCTAGAGGTTGTAGAGTTCTGGTCTTAAATAAAAACAGACAGAATTCCCAGCTCACAATGGATCAGATCCCGATTTATTTGCGAGAGCTCTCAAGTTTTCACAAATACATTCCTTCTTATACCATCCTAAACTACGCACATACATACACACCAACATGGATTTTCTCATGAGTCTAACCACAGTTTATAACCCCTCAGCTGACCGTTCCAGTCTCCCCAGACACCATAACTCTGGAGGAGCTCTCCCTGTCCTCTTCTTATCTCTACATACATTCCTTTCTTCCTAGGTCCATGCCATATAACCCCTTCCTAATGAACAAACATTATTTAATACTACAAGAAAGACGGGGTAGAATTCTTGGCAGTTATAGTGCAGCATACCTCATTTAGGCATTATCATTAAAAATCCCATAACACACTGTCACCGGTCTTCCAGCACTAAGGGGTGAGGGAGCAGCACCAGTCAGGTGTTAGTGCCGGGATAGAACAATACTTTAGTTTGGCCCTCAGGAACCTGACTGGAAATAAAGGTTTAGTTTGGCCCTCAGGACCCTGACTGGAAACAAAGGTTTCGTTTGGCCCTCAGAACCCTGACTGAAACAAAGGTTTAGTTTGGCCCTCAGGACCCTGACTGAAATAAAGGTTTAGTTTGGCCCTCAGGACCCTGACTGAAACAAAGGTTTAGTTTGGCCCTCAGGACCCTGACTGAAACAAAGGTTTAGTTTGGCCCTCAGGACCCTGACTGAAACAAAGGTTTAGTTTGGCCCTCAGGACCCTGACTGGAAACAAAGGTTTAGTTTGGCCCACAGGACCCTGACTGAAACAATGGATTACTGGAACACATGGAGAGGAGGAGTGTGTGGGTGGGTTATAGGGATGTGTCTGGTGGGGGGGGGGGGGGGGGGGGGGGGGTTATAGTGATGTGTCTGGTGGGGGGGGTTATAGTGATGTGTCTGGTGGGGGGGTTGTAGTGATGTGTCTGGTGGGGGGGGGGTTATAGTGATGTGTCTGGTGGGGGGGGTTATAGTGATGCGTCTGGTGGGGGGTTATAGGGATGTGTCTGGTGGGGGGGTTATAGGGATGTGTCTGGTGGGGGGGTTGTAGTGATGTGTCTGGTGGGGGGGGTTATAGTGATGTGTCTGGTGGGGGGGTTATAGTGATGTGTCTGGTGGGGGGTTATAGTGATGTGTCTGGTGGGGGGTTATAGGGATGTGTCTGGTGGGGGGTTACAGGGATGTGTCTGGTGGGGGTTATAGTGATGTGTCTGGTGGGGGGTTATAGTGATGTGTCTGGTGGGGGGGTTATAGTGATGTGTCTGGTGGGGGGGTTATAGTGATGTGTCTGATGGGGGGGGGTTATAGTGATGTGTCTGGTGGGGGGGGTTATAGTGATGTGTCTGGTGGGGGGGTTATAGTGATGTGTCTGGTGGGGGTTATAGTGGTGTGTCTGGTGGGGGGTTATAGGGATGTGTCTGGTGGGGGGGTTATAGCGATGTGTCTGGTGGAGGGGGTTATAGGGATGTGTCTGGTGGGGGGTATAGGATGTCTGGTGGGGGGTTATAGTGTCTGGTGGGGGGGGGTTATAGTGATGTGTCTGGTGGGGGGTTATAGTGATGTGTCTGGTGGGGGGGTTATAGTGATGTGTCTGGTGGGGGGGTTATAGTGATGTGTCTGGTGGGGGGGTTATAGTGATGTGTCTGGTGGGGGGGGTTATAGTGATGTGTCTGGTGGGGGGTTATAGTGATGTGTCTGGTGGGGGTTATAGTGATGTGTCTGGTGGGGGGTTATAGTGATGTGTCTGGTGGGGGGTTATAGGGATGTGTCTGGTGGGGGGGTTATAGTGATGTGTCTGGTGGGGGGGTTATAGTGATGTGTCTGGTGGGGGGGGGTTATAGTGATGTGTCTGGTGGGGGGGGTTATAGTGATGTGTCTGGTGGGGGGGTTATAGTGATGCGTCTGGTGGGGGTTATAGCGATGTGTCTGGTGGGGGGGTTATAGGGATGTGTCTGGTGGGGGGGTTAAAGGGATGTGTCTGGTGGGGGGTTATAGTGATGTGTCTGGTGGGGGGTTATAGGGATGTGTCTGGTGGGGGGGTTATAGCGTGTGTCTGGTGGGGGGGGTTAAAGGGATGTGTCTGGTGGGGGGTTATAGTGATGTGTCTGGTGGGGGGTTATAGTGATGTGTCTGGTGGGGGGGGGGTTATAGTGATGTGTCTGGTGGGGGGTTATAGGGATGTGTCTGGTGGGGGGGGGGTTATAGTGGTGTGTCTGGTGGGGGGGTTATAGTGATGTGTCTGGTGGGGGTTATAGTGATGCGTCTGGTGGGGGGTTATAGCGATGTGTCTGGTGGGGGGGTTATAGGGATGTGTCTGGTGGGGGGGGGTTAAAGGGATGTGTCTGGTGGGGGGGGTTATAGTGATGTGTCTGGTGGGGGGGGTTATAGGGATGTGTCTGGTGGGGGGGTTATAGCGATGTGTCTGGTGGGGGGGTTAAAGGGATGTGTCTGGTGGGGGTTATAGTGATGTGCCTGGTGGGGGGTTATAGTGATATGTCTGGTGGGGGGTTATAGTGATGTGTCTGGTGGGGGGTTATAGTGATGCGTCTGGTGGGGGGGGGTTATAGTGATGTGTCTGGTGGGGGGTTATAGGGATGTGTCTGGTGGGGGGGGGTTATAGTGATGTGTCTGGTGGGGGGGGGTTATAGTGATGTGTCTGGTGGGGGGTTATAGGGATGTGCCTGGTGGGGGGGAGGGTTATAGTGGTGTGTCTGGTGGGGGGGTTGTAGGGATGTGTCTGGTGGGGGGTTATAGCAATGTGTCTTGTGGGGGGGGGGTATGAGTAACCAGCAACCTGAGTCTAGTGTTAACATCATAGATGGACGCAGTATGCCTGGGTCTAGTGTTAACATTATA
>NW_027010571.1:22500-30539 GCF_036934945.1 Oncorhynchus masou masou | reverse complement strand
TACAGTGCCCTGCGAAAGTATTCGGCCCCCTTGAACTTTGCAACCTTTTGCCACATTTCAGGCTTCAAACATAAAGATATAACAAAATAAACATATCCAGGTGTTAGAATGTCCAAGTCAAAGTCCAGACCTGAATCCAATCGAGAATATGTGGAAAGAACTGAAAACTGCTGTTCACAAATGCTCTCCAGCCAACCTCTCTGAGCTCGAGCTGTTTTGCAAGGAGGAATAGGAAAAAATGTCAGTCTCTCGATGTGCAAAACTGATAGAGACATACCCCAAGCGACTTACAGCTGTAATCGCAGCAAAAGGTGGCGCTACAAAGTATTAACTTAAGGGAGGGAGAGAGGGTAATGTATAACGTTTACATTATGTCAGGATATGTCACTGAGTGAGAAGGGTAATGTATAACATTTACATTATGTCAGGATATGTCACTGAGGGAGAGAGGGTAAAGTATAACGTTTACATTATGTCAGGATATGTCACTGAGGGAGAGAGGGTAATGTATAACGTTTACATTATGTCAGGATATGTCACTGAGGGAGAGAGGGTAATGTATAACATTTACATTATGTCAGGATATGTCACTGAGGGAGAGAGGGTAAAGTATAACGTTTACATTATGTCAGGATATGTCACTGAGGGAGAGAGGGTATTGTATAACGTTTACATTATGTCAGGATATGTCACTGAGGGAGCGAGGGTAATGTATAACATTTACATTATGTCAGGATATGTCACTGAGGGAGAGAGGGTAATGTATAACGTTTACATTATGTCAGGATATGTCATTGTCAGCCATCAGGGATCCTATTGGGGGGATCCTCTGGGAAGAGAAGAGACACTGTCACGCTCTGACCTTAGTTCCTTTTTTTATGTCTCTATTTTAGTTTGGTCAGGGCGTGAGTTGGGTTGGGCATTCTATGTTTTGTTCTGTGTGTTATATTTCTAGGTGTTTGGCCTGGTATGGTTCCCAATCAGAGGCAGCTGTCAATCATTGTCTCTGATTGAGAACCATACTTAGGCAGCCTGTTTTCCCACTATGGATTGTGGGTAGTTGTTTTCCGTTTCAGTGTTTGCACAATACGGGACTGTTTCGGTTTTCATTTATTCTCTTGTTCTTTTGTATTTAGTGTTCAGTTTATTAAAGGAAGTGTGAAGCACGCTGCCTCTCCTCTTCCTCAGACGAACATCGTTACAGACACAGTCTGGTACCAATCACCATGACAGTCTTGAGTTGGGGAGGAGTGAGCACTTTGGGGTAGGGGTCAGGTTAGATGAATTGAGGAAGAACAAATATCACTAAGTTTCTGTTGAGCAACAGAGGTGCATTGGCTGTTCAGGTGTGTAGGAGCAGACTCAGCATAGGAGAAAGGATTAAATATCAATGCTTGTTTTTGTCTAATGCAGCGGTATTGATCATCTGTGAAGAATAAACTTGGTCTGAGCTTTCATAGTGCCTGCTGTTTTTTTACTCTGAGAATTAGAACCTAACATTACTGACAAGAAGCACATGGCTGAGCTCTTTAACTAACCGTTAGCGGGATCATTTTCATCAACACCCTCTGAATTGCAGAGCGCCAAATTCAAATTAAATTACTAAAAATATTCAATTTTCATGAAATCATAATTGCGATTTAGCCAAACACAGCTTTGCTTGTTGTTAATTCACCTGGGGTGTCCGATTTCAATAAATCTTTTCGGCGAAAGCATGACAAGCGTTTATGTAAGAACATCTCTCTCAGTAGACAAAATATTACAAACAGCTACTAGCCAAGTAGATTGGTCACGAAAGCCAGATAAGCAATCAATTAAATCTCTTAACTTTGATGATCTTCGGATGTTTGTACACACGAGAATAATATGTTCCTTTTGTTCCATAAAGATTATTTTTATATCCAAAATACCTCTATTTGTTTGGCGCGTTATGTTCAGAAATCCACAGGCTCGAGCGGTCACAACATCGCAGACAAAAAAATCCAAATAGTATCCGTAATGTCCACAGAAACATGTCAAACATTTTTTATAATCAATCCTCAGGTTGTTTTTAAAATATATAATCGATAATATATCAACCGGGACTGTAGCTTTTTCAATAGGGAGGGAGAGACCATGGCTGCCCCACTCTGTTGGGCAAGAAAACTCTGCGAACACCCAGCTATCCACTGATGCGATGTGATCTTTCTCGCTCATTTTTCAAAATAAAAGCCTGAAACTATGTCTAAAGACTGTTCACACCTTGTTGAAGTCATAGGAAAAGGAATCTGGTTGACATCCCTTTAAATGGAGGCAAGGCAACCAATGGAACAGAGAGCTTTCAGGAAAAAAATCCTTGTTGGATTTTCCTCCGGTTTTCGCCGGAGGAAAATATGAAATATTTTGACAGTTTTGGAAACTTTAGAGTGTTTTCTATCCAAATCCGACAATTATATGCATATTCTAGTTTCTGGGCCTGAGAAATAGGCCGTTTTAAATGGGTACGTTTTTAGGCAAAACGAAAATCCTGCCCCCTACACTCAAGAAGTTAAGCACCACTTAAGCACCACTTAAGGACTCCTATTTGACTCAGCCATGCCTCCTTGCCCTTCCAACATTTCCTCATCTCCCACCCCTTCTAATGCGACTATCACCGATGCGTCTTCCTCTTTTTTTATTTTGCTGCTATTTTTATTGACTAGTCCAAAACTTTTGATAGGGTAGATCATTCTTGTTGGCCGGCAAAGGAGTATTGGCGTCTCTGTGGGTCCTTTGGCCTGATTTGCTAACTACCGCTCTCAAAGAGTGCAATGTATAAAGTCAGAAAATCTACTGTCTCAGCCACTGCCTGCCACCAAGGGAGTACCCCAAGGCTTTATCCTAGTCCCCACGCTCTTCTCAATTTATATCAACAACATAGCTCAGGCGGTAGGAAGCTCTCTCATCCATTTATATGCCGATGATACAATTTTCTACAACAAGCTTTCTCTACCCTGAACCTTGTTCTGAACACCTCCAAAACAAAGGTCATGTGGTTTGGTAAGAAGAATGCCCCTCTTCCCACAGGTGTGATTACTACCTCCTGAGGGTTTAGAGCTTGAGGTAGTCACCTCAAACAAGTACTTGGGAGTATGGCTAGACGGTGCACTGTCCTTCTCTCAGCACATATCCAAGCTGCAGGCTAAAGTTAAATCTAGATATGGTTTCCTCTATCATAATCGCTCCTCTTTAACCCCAGCTGTCAAACTAACCCCGATTCAGATGACCATCCTACCCATGCTAGATTACGGAGACATAATTTATAGATAGGCAGGTAAGGGTGCTCTCGAGCAGCTAGATGTTCTTTACCATTCGGCCATCATGTTTGTCACTAATGCTCCTTATATACTCCTCTATACTCCTCTGTAAACTGGTCATCTCTGTATACCCATCTCAAGACTCTCTGGTTGATGCTTATTTATAAAACCCTCTTAGGCCTCACTTCCCCTATCTGAGATATCCACTGCAGCCCTGATCCTCCACATACAACACCCGTTCTGCCAGTCACATTCTGTTAAAGGTCCCCAAAGCACACACATCCCTGGGTCACTCCTCTTTTCAGTTCACTGCAGGAGGCCTTTTGCCTTTTGGTAGGCCGTCATTGTAAATAAGAATTTGTTCTTAACTGACTTGCCTAGTTAAAGAAAGGTTAAATAAAATGAAAATAAGTTAAGAATGATCATCCAAGTTCTTCCAGCTGCTTTGTGGACTTTTTGGATGACATAGGTCCCATAACTTTGCATAACTTTGTTTATTAAATAAATGAAATAAGTATGCAATTGTTGTATTATTTGTTCAATCAGGTTCCATTTATCTAATATTAGGTTTTGGTTGAAGATCTGATAACATTCATTGTCAAAAATATACAAAAGTAGAGACAATTATACAGTGCATTCGGAAAGTATTCAGACCCCTTGAATTTTTCCATATTTTGTTATGTTACAGCCTTATTCTAAATTGAATGAAAACGTTTTTCCCCTCATCAATCTACACACAATACCACATAATGAAAAAGTGTAAAAATGTATTTAGAAATTTTAGCAAATTTAAAAAAATAAATGAAATACAGAAATATCTATATTGAGTGAATACATGTTCACCTTTGGCAGCGATTACAGCTGTGAGTCTTTCTGGGTGAGTCTCTAAGAGCATTACAAACCTGGATCGTACAATATTTTGCACATTATTATTCAAAATTCTTCAAGCTCTGTCAAGTTGGTTGTTGATCATTGCTAGACAGACATAGATATTGAAGTCGATTTAAGTCAAAACTGTAACTAGGCCACTCAGGAACATTCAATGTCAACTACTGTCTATATTTGGCCTTGTGTTTTAGGTTATTGTCTTGCTGAGAGGTGAATTTGTCTTCCAGTGTATGTTGGAAAGCAGACGGAACCAGGTTTTCTTCTAGAATTTTGCCTGTGCTTAGCTCTATTCCATTTCTTTTTATCTTAAAAAAAAATCACCCTTGCTGATGACAAGCATACCCATAACATGATGCAGCCACCACCATGCTCAGTGATGTTTTGTGTTTGATAAGCCCCAAACATAATGCTTTGTATTCAGGACATGAAGTTAATTTCTTTGCCAAATGTCTTGGAGGTTTACTTTAGTACCTTATAGCTAACAGGATGTTACGAATCCCTTTTGGCCCGACAGTCTAGGGGGGGATGGTAATGAGACTCGTAACATAACTCATGCAAATTATTATTGTGACAAAGGAAAAGTGTGAACGAAATAAGCACGACAACTGAAATCTACCGTCAAACTCTAGGTTTATTTATAAACACACGGTAATGGGGGGAGCAGAAAAAAGGGGCTGAGCTGGACCCAAGGAAAGAAACAATAAGTATTCAAAAACACCCCTAAGCTAGACTAGCCTACTTTAACAACAGCTAACTAACCAAAAAATACAGTGGGTGGTCCGCCCAGTTCTAACTAGTGTATTTAACAAAGTTCACCTACGGGTAGTGTATGCCCATGGGCGACTTGTCTTGGTTTCCCCCTTTTCCACCAGCAATCAAACACAAACACCATAACCAAAAACAATACTTACAGGTGATGACAAAGTGCTATGAGGTGCTTAAACAAAAGAGAGGTTACGACACAAAGCGAGAGTGAAACACAGAGACCTACAGACATGGCATTTACAGAGAGATTGAGCTGAGCTGGGCTGGTCTGGGCTCTAGAACAAACAAATGGGGTTTTTAAACCATGGGGAAGGAACTGTGATAGGTTTAGGAAATATGAGGAGGTGTGTCTTCTGATTGATGATTGATTGGGGAGTGATGATTTTCACCTGTGAGGGGAGAAGGAGAGAAAAGAAACACACACACAGGATACACACACACACACACCAGGATAACTCTATCCGTAACACAGGATAAATGTTTTGGAATATTTTTATTCTGTTCAGGCTTCCTTCTTTTCACTCTGTCAATTAGGTTAGTATTGTGGAGTAACTGCAATGTTGTTGACTTAGCCCAAGGACGCGAGTATCTTCCTGGGGTTTCTCTGACTGGGTGAAGTGGGTGAAGGGTTTTGAAACTTCTGTCCTTCCCTCACACACCCTTCACCCCTTTTCTCTCACAGAGCACTGGACAACGGGCGTAACGACACAGTGAATCAGAGATGGAAATGATTGTTTCTTTTCTTGCTGAATGTTCTGTGTGGTAGTTTCAGTGTGACAACCCAAGCCCTGCTTCTCTTCTGTGAGACACACACACACGCATGCACGCATGCGCACGCACGCACACACGCACACACGCACACACACACACACACACTCACAGAGAGGTAGACACATAGACATGTATTTTGTTTGTGTGTGCGTGTGGGAGAGGGACCAAGCAGGAGTTTGTCTCTATGGGTGGTGATGTGACATCCGTGTAGTGATGGGGACATAAACTGTGTAATATACATGTACAGTACCAGTCAAAAGTTTGGACGCACTCTATTCATTCAAGGGGTTATTATATATATATATATATATATATATATATATATATATATTACTATTTTCATTGTAGAATAATAGTGAATACATCAAAACTATGAAATAACACATATGTTAAACAAATCAAAATGTATTTTATATTTGAGATTCTTAAAAGTAGACACCGTTTGCCTTGATGACAGCTTTGCACACTCTCTCAACCAGCTTCACGAGGAATGATTTTTCAACAGTCTTGAAGGAGTTCCCACAAATGGCCTGAGCACTTGTTGGCCGTCGCTCTCAATGAAATTAAATTCAAGGGGCTTTATTGTTTGTTTGTTTGTTTTACATATGTCTCTCTCCATTTCTCTATCTCTGCCTTTCCCATCCCACCCCTCTCTCTCTCCATCTCTTTCTGTCTTTCCCATCCCACCCCTCTATCTCTCCCTCTCTCTTTCTGCCTTTCCCATCCCACCCTCTCTCTCTCACTCTATCTTTCTGCCTTTCCCATCCCACCCCTCTCTCTCTCCCTCTCTCTTTCAGCCTTTCCCATCCCACCCCCCTCTCTCTCTCTCTCTCTCTCTCTCTCTCTCTCTCTCTTTCTGTCTTTTCCATCCCACCCCTCTCTCTCTCTCGTTCTGTCTTTCCCATCCCACCCCTCTCTCTCTCCCTCTCTCTTTCTGTCATTCCCATCCCACCCCTCTCTCTCTCCCTCTCTATTCTGTCTTTCCCATCCCACCTGTCTCTTTCTCCCTCTTTCTGTCTTTCCCATCCCACCTTTATCTCTCTCTCTACCTCTGTCTTTCCCATCCCATCCTTCTCTCTCTCCCTCTTTCTGTCTTTCCCATCCCACCCTCTCTCTCTCCCTCTCTCTGTCGACCCATCCCACCATTCTCTCTCTCCCTCTCTATCTCTGTCATTCCCATCCCATCCCAACACTCTCTATCTCCCTCTCTATCTCTTTCTTTCCCATCCCACCCCTCTCTCTCCCTCTCTCTGTCTTTCCCATCCCACACCTCTCTCTCTCCCTCTCTCTGTCTTTCCCATCCCACCCTTCTCCTTCTCTCTCTCCATCTTTCTGCCTTTTCCCATCCCACCCCTCTCTCTCCCTCTTCTGTCTTTCCCATCCCACCCCCCTCTCTCTCTCTCCCTCTTCTGTCTTTCCCATCCCACCCTCTCTCTCCCTCTTTCTGCCTTTCCCATCCCACCCCTCTCTCTCTCCCTCTTTCTGCCTTTCCCATCCCACCCACCTTCTCCCTCTCTTTCTGCCTTTCCCATCCCACCCCTCTCTCTCTCTCCCTCTTCTTCTGCCTTTCCCATCCCACCCCTCTCTTTCTTTCTGCATTTCCCACCCCCACCCTCTCTCTCTCTTTCTGTCTTTCCCATCCCATCCCACCCCTCTCTCTCTCCTTTCTGTCTTTCCCATCCCACCCCTCTCTCTCTCCCTCTCTTTCTGTCTTTCCCATCCCATCCTTCTCTCTCTCCCTCTTTCTGTCTTTTCCATCCCACCCCTCTCTCTCTCCCTCTTTCTGCCTTTCCCATCCCACCCCTCTCTCTCTCCCCTGCCTTTCCCATCCCACCCCCCTCTCTCCCTCTCTCTGTCGACCCATTCCACCATTCTCTCTCTCTCCATGTTTATCTCTGTCTTCCCCATCCCACACCTCTCTCTCTCCCTCTCTCTGTCTTTCCCATCCCACCCCTCTCTCTCTCCCTCTCCATGTCTTTCCCATCCCATCCCACCTTTCTCTCTCTCTCTCCCTATTTCTGTCTTTCCCATCCCACCCCTCTATCTCTCCCTCTTTCTGTCTTTCTCATCCCACCCCTCTCTGTCTCTCCCTCTTCTGTCTTTCCCATCCCATCCCTCTCTCTCCCCTCTTTCTGCCTTTCCCATCCCACCCCTCTCTCTCTCTTCTGCCTTTCCCATCCCAACCCCTCTCTCGCTTTTCTGTCTTTCCCATCCCACCCCTCTCTCTCTCTCCCTCTCTGCCTTTCCCATCCCACCCCTCAGAATCTTTCTGCCTTTCCCATCCCACCCCTCTCTCTCCCTCTTCTGCCTTTCCCATCCCACCCCCTCTCTCGCTCTTTC
>NW_027010571.1:0-17500 GCF_036934945.1 Oncorhynchus masou masou | reverse complement strand
GTGGTGAGTTAGTTGGAGTCAATTTGGGTGAGTTAGTTGGGGTATTGTGGTGAGTTAGTTGGAGTATTGTAGTGAGTTAGTTGGGGTATATTGTGGTGAGTTAGTTGGGGTATATTGTGGTGAGTTGGCTGGGGTATATTGTGGTGAGTTAGTTGGAGTGTGGTGAGTTAGTTGGAGTGTATTGTGGTGAGTTAGTTGAGTCAATTTTGGTGAGTTATTTGGGGTATATTGTGGTGAATTAGTTGGAGTTATTGTGGTGAGTTAGTTGGAGTATATGTATGGTGGTGAGTTAGTTGGGGTATATTGTGGTGAGTTTGTTGAAGTGTATTATGGTGAGTTGGCTGGGGTATATTGTGGTGAGTTAGTGGGAGTATATATATTGTGGTGAGTTAGTTGGGGTATATTGTGGTGAGTTAGTTGGAGGTATTGTGGTGAGTTAGTTGAAGTGTATTGTGGTGAGTTAGTTGGAGTCAATTTGGGTGAGTTAGTTGGGGTATATTGTGGTGAGTTAGTTGAGTATATTGTGGTGAGTTAGTTGGAGTATATTGTGGTGAGTTAGTTGGAGTATATTGTGGTGAGTTAGTTGGAGTATATTGTGGTGAGTTAGTTGGAGTATATTGAGGTGAGTTAGTTGAGTATATTGTGGTGAGTTAGAGTCAATTTGGGTGAGTTAGTGGGGTATATTGTGGTGAGTTAGTTGGAGTATATTGTGGTGAGTTAGTTGGATATTGTGGTGAGTTAGTTGTATTGTGGTGAGTTGGTTGGGGTATATTGGCGTGAGTTAGTTGAAGTATATTGTGGTGAGTTAGTTGGAGTATATTGTGGTGAGTTAGTTGGAGTATAGTTGGAGTCAATTTTGGTGAGTTATTTGGGGTATATTGTCAATTAGTTGGAGTATATTGTGTGAGTTAGTTGGGGTATATTGTGGTGAGTTAGTTGAGTGTATTGTGGTGAGTTAGTTGAGTATATTGAGGTGAGTTAGTTGGAGTGTATTGTGGTGAGTTAGTTGCTTTTGGGTGAGTTAGTTGGGGTATATTGTGGTGAGTTAGTTGGAGGTATTGTGGTGAGTTAGTTGGGGTATATTGTGGTGAGTTAGTTGGAGTGTATTGTGGTGAGTTGGCTGGGGATATTGTGGTGAGTTAGTTGGAGTATATTGTGGTGAGTTAGTTGGGGTATATTGTGGTGAGTTAGTTGGAGTATATTGTGGTGGGTTAGTTGAGTCAATTTTGGTGAGTTATTTTGGGTATATTGTGGTGAATTAGTTGAGTATATTGTGGTGAGTTAGGTATATTGTGGTGAGTTTGTTGAAGTGTATTATGGTGAGTTGGCTGGGGTATATTGTGGTGAGTTAGTGGGGAGTATATATATGTGGTGAGTTAGTTGGGGTATATTGTGGTGAGTTAGTTGGAGTGTATTGTGGTGAGTTAGTTGAAGTGTATTGTGGTGAGTTGGCTGGGGTATATTGTGGTGAGTTAGTTGGAGTATATATATTGTGATGAGTTAGTTGGGGTATATTGTGGTGAGATAGTTGGAGTATACTGCGGTGAGTTAGTTGGAGTATATTGTGGTGAGTTAGTTGGAGTATATTGTGATGAGTTAGTTGAGTATATTGTGGTGAGTTAGTTGGAGTATATTGTGGTGAGTTAGTTAGAGTATATTGAGGTGAGTTAGTTGGAGTATATTGTGGTGAGTTAGTTGGAGTATATTGTGGTGAGTTAGTTGAGTATATTGTGGTGAGTTAGTTGGAGTCAATTTGGGTGAGTTAGTTGGGGTATATTGTGGAGTTGGCTGGGGTATATTGTGGTGAGTTAGTTGGAGTATTTGTGGTGAGTTAGTTGGAGTCAATTTTGGTGAGTTAGTTGGAGTGTATTGTGGTGAGTTAGTTGAAGTGTATTGTGGTGAGTTAGTTGGAGTATATTGAGGTGAGTTAGTTGAGTATATTGTGGTGAGTTAGTTGGAGTATATTGTGGTGAGTTAGTTTGAGTATATTGTGGTGAGTTAGTTGGAGTATATTGTGGTGAGTTAGTTGGAGTATATTGTGGTGAGTTAGTTGGAGTATATTGTGGTGAGTTAGTTGGAGTATATTGAAGTGAGTTAGTTGGAGTATATTGGGTGAGTTAGTTGAGTCAATTTGGGTGAGTTAGTTGGGGTATATTGTGGTGAGTTAGTTGAGGTATTGTGGTGAGTTAGTTGGGGTATATTGTGGTGAGTTAGTTGGGGTATATTGTGGTGAGTTGGCTGGGGTATATTGTGGTGAGTTAGTTGGAGTAAATTGTGGTGAGTTAGTTGGAGGTATTGTGGTGAGTTAGTTGGAGTCAATTTTGGTGAGTTATTTGGGGTATATTGTGGTGAATTAGTTGGAGTATATTGTGGTGAGTTAGTTGAGTATATGTATGGTGGTGAGTTAGTTGGGGTATATTGTGGTGAGTTTGTTGAAGTGTATTATGGTGAGTTGGCTGGGGTATATTGTGGTGAGTTAGTGGAGTATATATATTGTGGTGAGTTAGTTGGGGTATATTGTGGTGAGTTAGTTGGAGGTATTGTGGTGAGTTAGTTGAAGTGTATTGTGGTGAGTTAGTTGGAGTCAATTTGGGTGAGTTAGTTGGGGTATATTGTGGTGAGTTAGTTGGAGTATTGTGGTGAGTTAGTTGGAGTATATTGTGGTGAGTTAGTTGGAGTATATTGTGGTGAGTTAGTTGGAGTATATTGTGGTGAGTTAGTTGGAGTATATTGAGGTGAGTTAGTTGGAGTATATTGTGGTGAGTTAGTTGGAGTCAATTTGGGTGAGTTAGTTGGGGTATATTGTGGTGAGTTAGTTGAGGTATTGTGGTGAGTTAGTTGGGTTATATTGTGGTGAGTTAGTTGGAGTGTATTGTGGTGAGTTGGCTGGGGTATATTGTGGTGAGTTAGTTGGAGTATATTGTGGTGAGTTAGTTGAGTATATTGTGGTGAGTTAGTTGAGTATATTGTGGTGAGTTAGTTGGAGTATATTGTGGTGGGTTAGTTGAGTCAATTTTGGTGAGTTATTTGGGGGTATATTGTGGCGAATTAGTTGGAGTATATTGTGGTGAGTTAGTTGGAGTATATGTATGGTGGTGAGTTAGTTGGGGTATATTGTGGTGAGTTTGTTGAAGTGTATTATGGTGAGTTGGCTGGGGTATATTGTGGTGAGTTAGTGGGAGTATATATTGTGGTGAGTTAGTTGGGGTATATTGTGGTGAGTTAGTTGGAGTGTATTGTGGTGAGTTAGTTGAAGTGTATTGTAGAGTTGGCTGGGGTATATTGTGGTGAGTTAGTTGGAGTATATATATTGTGATGAGTTAGTTGGGGTATATTGTGGTGAGATAGTTGGAGTATACTGCGGTGAGTTAGTTGGAGTATATTGTGGTGAGTTAGTTGAGTCAATTTGGGTGAGTTAGTTGGGGTATATTGTGGTGAGTTAGTTGGAGTGTATTGTGGTGAGTTAGTTGGGGTATATTGTGGTGAGTTAGTTGGGGTATATTGTGGTGAGTTGGCTGGGGTATATTGTGGTGAGTTAGTTGGAGATATTGTGGTGAGTTAGTTGGAGTGTATTGTGGTGAGTTAGTTGAGTATATTGTGGTGGGTTAGTTGGAGTCAATTTTGGTGAGTTATTTGGGGTATATTGTGGTGAATTAGTTGGAGTATATTGTGGTGAGTTAGTTGGAGTATATATGTATGGTGGTGAGTTATTGGGGTATATTGTGGTGAGTTTGTTGAAGTGTATTATGGTGAGTTGGCTGGGGCATATTGTGGTGAGTTAGTGGGAGTATATATATTGTGGTGAGTTAGTTGGGGTATATTGTGGTGAGTTAGTTGGAGTGTATTGTGGTGAGTTAGTTGAAGTGTATTGTGGTGAGTTAGTTGAGTCAATTTGGGTGAGTTAGTTGGGGTATATTGTGGTAGTTAGTTGGAGTATATTGTGGTGAGTTAGTTGGAGTATATTGTGGTGAGTTAGTTGGAGTATATTGTGGTGAGTTAGTTGGAGTATATTGTGGTGAGTTAGTTGAGTATATTGTGGTGGGTTAGTTGAGTCAATTTTGGTGAGTTATTTGGGGTATATTGTGGTGAATTAGTTGGAGTATATTGTGGTGAGTTAGTTGAGTATATGTATGGTGGTGAGTTATTGGGGTATATTGTGGTGAGTTTGTTGAAGTGTATTATGGTGAGTTGGCTGGGGTATATTGTGGTGAGTTAGTGGGAGTATATATATTGTGGTGAGTTATTGAGTCAATTTGGGTGAGTTAGTTGGGGTATATTGTGGTGAGTTAGTTGGAGGTATTGTGGTGAGTTAGTTGGGGTATATTGTGGTGAGTTAGTTGAGTGTATTGTGGTGAGTTGGCTGGGGTATATTGTGGTGAGTTAGTTGGAGTATATTGTGGTGAGTTAGTTGAGTATATTGTGGTGAGTTAGTTGGAGTATATTGTGGTGGTTAGTTGGAGTCAATTTTGGTGAGTTATTTGGGGTATATTGTGGTGAATTAGTTGAGCATATTGTGGTGAGTTAGTTGGAGTATATGTATGGTGGTGAGTTAGTTGGGGTATATTGTGGTGAGTTTGTTGAAGTGTATTATGGTGAGTTGGCTGGGGTATATTGTGGTGAGTTAGTGGGAGTATATATATTGTGGTGAGTTAGTTGGGGTATATTGTGGTGAGTTAGTTGGAGTGTATTGTGGTGAGTTAGTTGAAGTGTATTGTGGTGAGTTAGTTGGAGTCAATTTGGGTGAGTTAGTTGGGGTATATTGTGGTGAGTTAGTTGGAGTATATTGTGGTGAGTTAGTTGGAGTATATTGTGGTGAGTTAGTTGAGTATATTGTGGTGAGTTAGTTGGAGTATATTGTGGTGAGTTAGTTGGAGTATATTGTGGTGGGTTAGTTGAGTCAATTTTGGTGAGTTATTTGGGTATATTGTGGTGAATTAGTTGGAGTATATTGTGGTGAGTTAGTTGAGATATGTATGGTGGTGAGTTAGTTGGGGTATATTGTGGTGAGTTTGTTGAAGTGTATTATGGTGAGTTGGCTGGGTATATTGTGGTGAGTTAGTGGAGTATATATATTGTGGTGAGTTAGTTGAGTCAATTTGGGTGAGTTATTGGGGTATATTGGGTAGGTGAGTTAGTTGGAGTGTATTGTGGTGAGTTAGGGGGTATATTGTGGTGAGTTAGTTGAGTGTATTGTGGTGAGTTGGTTGGGGTATATTGTGGTGAGTTAGTTGAGTATATTGTGGTGGGAGTTAGTTGGAGTATATTGTGGTGAGTTAGTTGGAGTATATTGTGGTGGTTAGTTGAGTCAATTTGGTGAGTTATTTGGGGTATATTGTGGTGAATTAGTTGGAGTATATTGTGGTGAGTTAGTTGGAGCATATGTATGGTGGTGAGTTAGGTGGGGTATATTGTGGTGAGTTTGTTGAAGTGTATTATGGTGAGTTGGCTGGGGTATATTGTGGTGAGTTAGTGGAGTATATATATTGTGGTGAGTTAGTTGGGGTATATTGTGGTGAGTTAGTTGGAGGTATTGTGGTGAGTTAGTTGAAGTGCATTGTGGTGAGTTGGCTGGGTATATTGTGGAGTTAGTTGGAGTATATATATTGTGATGAGTTAGGCTGGGGTATATATTGTGGTGAGATAGTTGGAGTATACTGGCGGTGAGTTAGTTGGAGTATATTGTGGTGAGTTAGTTGAGTATATTGTGATGAGTTAGTTGAGCATATTGTGGTGAGTTGGCTGGGTATATTGTGGTGAGTTAGTTGGAGTATTTTGTGGTGAGTTAGTTGAGTCAATTTTGGTGAGTTAGTTGAGTATATTGTGGTGAGTTAGTTGGAGTATATATTTTGGTGAGTTAGTTGAGATATTGTGGTGATTTAGTTGGAGTGTATTGTGGTGAGTTGGCTGGGGTATATTGTAGAGTTAGTGAGCATATATATTGTGGGTATAGTTGAGCATATTGTGGTGAGTTAGTTGAAGTGTATTGTGGTGAGTTGGCTGGGGTATATTGTGGTGAGTTGGCTGGGGAATATTGTAGAGTTAGTTGAGTATATTGTGGGTGAGTTGGCTGGGGTATATTGTAGAGTTAGTTGGAGTATTATATTTGTGGTGAGTAGTTGGAGTATATTGGAGAGTTAGTTGGCATGGTATTGTGGTGAGTTGGCTGGGGTATATTTGTGGTGAGTTAGTTGGAGTATATATATTGTGGTGAGTAGTTGGAGTATATTGTGGTGAGTTAGTTGAAGTGTATTGTGGTGAGTTGGCTGGGGTATATTGTGTGAGTTAGTGGGAGTATATATATTGTGGTGAGTTAGTTGGTGTATATTGTGGTGAGTTAGTTGAGTGTATTGTGGTGAGTTGGCTGTATATTGTGGTGAGTTAGTGGGAGTATATATATTGTGGTGAGTTAGTTGGGGGTATTGTGGTGAGTTAGTTGGGTTGTATTGAGTGAGTTGGCTGGGGTATATTGTGGTGAGTTCGTGGGAGTATATATATGGTGGTGAATTAGTTGGGGTATATTGTGGTGAGTTAGTTGGATTGTATTGTGGTGAGTTAGTTGGGGTATATTGTGGTGAGTTAGTTGGAAATGTATTGTGGTGAGTTGGCTGGGGTATATTGTGGTGAGTTAGTTGGGGTATATTGTATGAAGTTAGTTGGAATGTATTGTGGTGAGTTACTGGGGCATATTGTGGTGAGTTAGTTGGAGTATATATATTGTGGTGAGTTAGTTGGGGTATATTGTGTTGAGTTAGTTGGAGTGCATTGTGGTGAGTTGGCTGGGGTTTATTGTGGTGAGTTAGTGGGAGTATATATATTGTGGTGAGTTAGTTGGGGTATATTGTGGTGAGTTAGTTGGAGTGTATTGTGGTGAGTTAGTTGAAATGTATTGTGGTGAGTTAGTTGGGGTATATTGTGGTGAGTTAGTTGGAGTGTATTGTGGTGAGTTAGTTGGGGGTATTGTGGTGAGTTAGTTGGAGTGTATTGTGGTGAGTTGGCTGGGGTATATTGTGGTGAGTTAGTTGGGGTATATTGTGTTGAGTTAGTTGGAGTATATATATTGTGGTGAGTTAGTTGAGTGTATTGTGGTGAGTTGGCTGGGGTATATTGTGGTGAGTTAGTTGGGGTATATTGTGGTGAGTTAGTTGGGGTATATTGTGGTGAGTTAGTTGGAGTGTATTGTGGTGAGTTGGCTGGGGTATATTGTGGTGAGTTAGTTGGAGTATATATATTTTGGTGAGTTAGTTGAGTATATTGTGGTGATTTAGTTGAGGTATTGTGGTGAGTTGGCTGGGGTATATTGTGGTGAGTTATTGGAGTATATATTTTTGGTGAGTTAGTTGGAGTATATTGTGGTGATTTAGTTGGAGGTATTGTGGTGAGTTGGCTGGGGTATATTGTGTAGAGTTAGTGGGAGCATATATTGTGGTGAGTAGTTGGAGTATATTGTGGTGAGTAGTTGGAGTATATTGTGGTGAGTTAGTTGAAGGTATTGTGGTGAGTTGGTTGGGGATATTGTGGTGAGTTAGTTGAGTATATATATTGTGGGTGAGTAGTTGGAGCATATTGTGGTGAGTTAGTTGAAGTGTATTGTGGTGAGTTGGCTGGGGTATATTGTGGTGAGTTGGTTGGGGTATATTGTGGTGAGTTAGTTGGAGTATATTGTGGTGAGTTGGCTAGGCATATTGTGGTGAGTTAGCTGGAGTATATATATTTTGGTGAGTTAGTTGAGTATATTGTGGTGAGTTGGCTGGGGTATATTGTGGTGAGTTAATTGGGGCATATTGTGGTGAGTTAGTTGAGTGTATTGTGGTGAGTTGGCTGGGGTATATTGTGGTGAGTTAGTGGAGTATATTGTGGTGAGTAGTTGAGTATATTGTGAGATAGTTGAAGGTATTGTGGTGAGTTGGCCGGTATATTGTGGTGAGTTTGTGGGAGTATATATATGGTGGTGAGTTAGTTGGGGTATATTGTGGTGAGTTAGTTGGATTGTATTGTGGTGAGTTAGTTGGGGTATATTGTGGTGAGTTAGTTGGAATGTATTGTGGTGAGTTGGCTGTGGGGGTATATTGTGGTGAGTTAGTTGGGGTATATTGTGGTGAGTTAGTTGGGGTATATTGTGGTGAGTTGGCTGGGGTATATGTGGTGAGTTAGTTGGAGTATATATATTTTGGTGAGTTATTTGGAATATATTGTGGTGATTTAGTTTGAGTGTATTGTGGTGAGTTGGCTGGGGTATATTGTGGTGAGTTAGTGGGAGTATATATATTGTGGTGTGTAGTTGGAGTACATTGTGGTGAGTTAGTTGAAGTATATTGTGGTGAGTTGGCTGGGGTATATTGTGGTGAGTTAGTTGGAGTATATATTGTGATGAGTTAGTTGGGGTATATTGTGTTGAGTTAGTTGGAGTGCATTGTGGTGAGTTGGCTGGGGTTTATTGTGGTGAGTTAGTTGGAGGTATTGTGGTGAGTTAGTTGGGGTATATTGTGGTGAGTTAGTTGGAGTGTTTTGTGGTGAGTTGGCTGGGGTAGATTGTGGTGAGTTAGTTGGGGTATATTGTGGTGAGTTAGTTGAGTATATATATTGTGGTGAGTTAGTTGGAGGTATTGTGGTGAGTTGGCTGGGGTATATTGTGGTGAGTTAGTTGGGGTATATTGTGGTGAGTTATTTGGAGGTATTGTGTTGAGTTGGTTGGGGTATATTGTGGTGAGTTAGTTGGAGTATATATATTGTGGTGAGTAGTTGGAGTATATTGTGGTGAGTTAGTTGAAGTGTATTGTGTTGAGTTGGCTGGGGTATATTGTGGTGAGTTAGTGGGAGTATATATATTGTGGTGAGTTAGTTGAAGTGTATTGTGGTGAGTTGGCTGGGGTATATTGTGGTGAGTTAGGTTGGAGTATATATATTGTGGTGAGTAGTTGGAGTATATTGTGGTGAGTTAGTTGAAGTGTATTGTGGTGAGTTGGCTGGGGTATATTGTGGTGAGTTTGGCTGGGGAATATTGTGGTGATTTAGTTGGAGTGTATTGTGGTGAGTTGGCTGGGGTATATTGTGGTGAGTTAGTGGGAGTATATATAGTGGTGAGTAGTTGGAGTATATTGTGGTGAGTTAGTTGAAGTGTATTGTGGTGAGTTGGCTGGGGTATATTGTGGTGAGTTAGTTGGAGTATATATATTGTGGTGAGTAGTTCGAGTATATTGTGGTGAGTTTGTTGAAGTGTATTGTGGTGAGTTGGCTGGGGTATATTGTGGTGAGTTAGTGAGTATATATATTGTGGTGAGTTAGTTGGTGTATATTGTGGTGAGTTAGTTGGAGTGTATTGTGGTGAGTAAGTTGGGGTATATTGTGGTGAGTTATTGGAGGTATTGTGGTGAGTTGGCTGGGGTATATTGTGTGGTGAGTTAGTGGGAGATATATATTGTGGTGATTTAGTTGGGGTATATTGTGGTGAGTTAGTGGGAGTATATATATTGTGGTGATTTAGTTGGGGTATATTGTGGTGAGTTAGTTGGGTTGTATTGTGGTGAGTTGGCTGGGGTATATTGTGGTGAGTTCGTGGGAGTATATATATGGTGGTGAGTTAGTTGGGGTATATTGTGGTGAGTTAGTTGGATTGTGGTATTGTGGTGAGTTAGTTGGGGTATATTGTGGTGAGTTAGTTGGAATGTATTGTGGTGAGTTGGTTGGGGTATATTGTGGTGAGTTAGTTGGGGTATATTGTGGTGAGTTAGTTGGAGTATAGTGTGGTGAGTTGGCTGGGGTATATTGTGGTGAGTTAGTGGGAGTATATTGTGGTGTGTAGTTGGAGTACATTGTGGTGAGTTAGTTGAAGTGTATTGTGGTGAGTTGGCTGGGGTATATTGTGGTGAGTTAGTTGAGTATATGTATTGTGGAGTTAGTTGGGGTATATTGTGTTGAGTTAGTTGGAGTGCATTGTGGTGAGTTGGCTGGGGTTTATTGTGGTGAGTTAGTGGAGTATATATATTGTGGTGAGTTAGTTGGGGTATATTGTGGTGAGTTAGTTGGAGTGTATTGTGGTGAGTTAGTTGGAGTGTATTGTGGTGAGTTAGTTGGGGTATATTGTGGTGAGTTAGTTGGAGTGTATTGTGGTGAGTTGGCTGGGGTAGATTTTGGTGAGTTAGTTGGGGTATATTGTGGTGAGTTAGTTGGAGTATATATATTGTGGTGAGTTAGTTGGAGTGTATTGTGGTGAGTTGGCTGGGGTATATTGTGGTGAGTTAGTTGGGGTATATTGTGGTGAGTTAGTTGGGGTATATTGTGGTGAGTTAGTTGGAGTGTATTGTGGTGAGTTGGCTGGGGTATATTGTGTTGAGTTAGTGGGAGTATATTGTGGTGAGTTAGTTGGGGTATATTGTGCTGAGTTAGTTGGAGTGTATTTTGGTGAGTTGGCTGGGGTATATTGTGGTGAGTTAGTGGGAGTATATATATTGTGGTGAGTTATTTGGGGTATATTGTGGTGAGTTAGTTGGAGTGTATTGTGGTGAGTTAGTTGGAGTGTATTGTGGTGAGTTAGTTGGTGTATATTGTGGTGAGTTTGTTGTAGTTTATTGTGGTGAGTTAGTTGGGGTATATTGTGGTGAGTTAGTTGGAGTGTATTGTGGTGAGTTGGCTGGGGTATATTGTGGTGAGTTAGTTGGGGTATATTGTGGTGAGTTAGTTGGAGTATATATATTGTGGTGAGTTAGTTGGAGTGTATTGTGGTGAGTTGGCTGGGGTATATTGTGGTGAGTTAGTTGGGGTATATTGTGGTAAGTTAGTTGGAGTATATATATTGTGGTGAGTTAGTTGGAGTATATATATTGTGGTGAGTTAGTTGGAGTATATATATTGTGGTGAGTTAGCTGAACATCTGATTTCACCTGAAAGAGCGACGTGGTCTTTAGGACACAGTAGTTATTCACGATTCAATTTGTCCTCCATACCTGAGAGGGAACACAGCAGAGCTTTGGCAAAGCCACCAAATTAGTGTGTGTGTGTGTTTGTGTGTGCGCGTACATGCATGCGCGTGTTTGTCTGTGTGTGTGTGTGTGTCTGTGTGTGCGTACATGCATGCGTGTGTGTGTGTGTGTGTGTGTCAGTAATAGGTCTGAGTTTGGTGTGTACACTGCTTTTGTACCAGAATTGAGTGAGGCGCATAATTACAGAGGCATGGAAAGACTGGACGGAGGCAGAGCTTTCTCTGAGAGCCGGCAGGGAGAGAGGGAGGGCTTACACTTATGGAATCACTGAGAACTCCGTAAGAAGTGCTTGTGTTAAATGACAGAAAGCTGATTGATGGTGAAAGCTGATTAAACACAACGTCTGAGTCCATGTAACACTGTTACCAGTCTGTTTGTTAGGCTTTCAAACAGGAAGAGAATGTGGGAAACATTAGCAGTGAATTGGAGGAACGTAATTTACATTTTTGTGGCAGGAAAGTACTCCTGCTTTGAGGCTGGAAGAAGCAATCACTGCTGGGAGGCCGAGAGAGAGGGAGAAAGAGAGAAGAAGAGAGAGAGAGCCCCAGGACAGCAACACAATTAGACCCAACCAAATCATGGGAAAACAAAAAGATGATTACTTGACACATTGGAAAGAATTAACAAAAAAACAGAGCAAACTAGAATGCTATTTGGCCCTAAACAGAAAGTAGACAGTGGCAGAATACCTGACCACTGTGACTGACCCAAAATTAAGGAAAACTTTGACTATGCACAGACTCAAAACGAGGTGGAAACTGAGCTGCACTTCCTAAACTCCTGTCCAATGTATGACCATATTAGAGACACATATTTCCCTCAGGTTACACAGATCCACAAAAATCCAATGTTGCTAAACTCCCATATCTACTGGTTGAAATACCAGAGTGCCATCACAGCAGCAAGATTTGTGACCTGTTGCCACAAGAAGAGGGCAGCCAGTGAAGAACAAACAACATTGTAAATACAACCAATATTTCTGTTTATTTATTTTCCCTTTTGTACTTTAACTATTTGCACATCGTTACAACACTGCATACTGACATGATATGACATTTGAAATGTCTTTATTATTTTGGTACTTCTGTGATGTTTCCTTTCCACTTTTTTTAATTTATTGTTGATTTCACTTTTGTTTATTATCAACATCACTTACTTTGGCAATGTAAACATATGTTCCCCATGCCAATAAAGCCATTTAATTGACATTGAAATTGAATTGAGATGGAGGGTGATAGCAGGTTAGTGTTTTCATCATGAATGTTGTTCTGGAGGCAGCTCTGCAGAGTGGTCACAAAGATGACACAGCCACAAAGTCAAACAACTCTAACTATAATTATATCCAAAAAACACATTTTGACAATATATGTTAAAAGGGAGGGGGAGATGGATGGAGGGGGGACAGAAGGGAGGGATGGACAGAGGGAGGACAGAAGAGAGAGAGAGAGAGAGAGAGAGAGAGAGAGAGAGAGAGAGAAGCAGGTCCACTCCACTCTGTTGTTAGGTAATTGCTGGGAACACATAAAATCTGCCTGTCAGTGGGAGCCTTTCAAATGTCACTATGTTTCTTGTCATTTCCACAAAGGATGTTCTTCTACCGGGCTACTGGTTGTGTGTGTGTGTGTGTGTGTGTGTGTGTGTGTGTGTGTGTGTGTGTGTCGTGTGTGTGTTGGAGAGTGGTGTCGTATGTGAGCGTGCGGATACAATCTGGGGAGTGTGCATAGAGCCACAGCAATAGTCACACACACACACACACACACACACACACACACACACACACACTGAGCAAGAATCTAGTCTTCCTTCAATAAACACTATTTTTTAACAAACGTATCTACAGTATTCCCCCTATAGTGGAGGAATAGTAGTGTAGTGAAGAATGATTTATTTCAGATTGTACTTTTTTCATCACATTCCCAGTGGGTCAGAAGTTTACATGCACTCAATTAGTATTTGGTTGCATTGCCTTTAAATTGTTTAACATTGGTCAATCATTTCGGGGAGCCTTCCACAAGCTTCCCACAATAAGTTAGGTGAATTGTGGCCCATTCCTCCTGACAGAGCTGGTGTAACTGAGTCAGGTTTGTAGACCTCCTTGCTCGCACACGCTTTTTCAGGTATGCCCAAGAATGTTCTATAGGATTGAGGTCAGGGCTTTGTGATGGCCACTCATAACTTGACTTTGTTGTCCTTAAGCCATTTTGCCACAGATGTGGAAGTATGCTTGGGGTCATTGTCCATTTGGAAGATGCATTTTCGACCAAGTTTTAACTTCCTGACTGATGTCTTGAGATGTTGCTTCAATATATCGACATACTTTTCCTTCCTCATGATGCCATCTAATTTGTGAAGTGCATCAGTCCCTCCTGCAGCAAAGCACCCGCAGTGATGCTGCCACCCCATGGTACATGCTTGGGATGGTGTTCTTCGGCTTGCAAGCCTCCCCCTTTTCCTCCGAACATAACGATGGACATTATAGCCAAACAGTTATATTTCTGTTTCATCAGAACAGAGGACATTTCTCCAAAAAGTATGATCTTTGTCCCCATGTGCAGTTGCAAACCGTAGTTTGGCTTTTAAAGGCGGTTTTGGAGGAGTGGCTTCTTCCGTGCTGAGCGGCCTTTCAAGTTATGTCGATATAGGACTTGTTTTTACTGTGGATATAGATACTTTTGTACCAGTTTCCTCCAGCATCTTCACAAGATCCTTTCCTGTTGTTCTGGGATTGATTTGCACTTTTTGCACCAAAGTACGTTCATCTCTAGGAGACAGAACACCTCTCCTTCCTGAGCTTGGAAAATTACAGAAAATGTCATGGCTTTAGAAGCTTCTGATAGGCTAATTGACATCATTTGAGTCAATTGAATGTGTACCTTTGGATGTCTTTCAAGGCCTACCTTAAAACCCAGTGCCTCTTTGCTTGACATCATGAGAAAATCAAAAGAAATCAGCCAAGACCTCTGAAAAACAATTGTAGACCTCCACAAGTCTGTTTCATCCTTGGGAAAAATGCATCATTCATTCATCTTTACAAACAATAGTACGCATGTTTTAACACCATGGGATCATGCAGCTGTTACACCACTCAGGACGGAGACGCGTTTGCCCCAGAGATGAAACTACAAGGAGGAAGCCATCATGATGGAAAATGATGTGGATATATTGAAGCAGCATCTCAAGACATCAGTCAGGAAGTTAAAGCTTGGTCGCAAATGGGTCTTCCAACTGGACAATGACCCCAAGCATACTTCCAAAGTTGTGGTAAAATGGCTCAAGGACAACAAAGAAGGTATTGGAGTGGCCAACACAAAGCCCTGACCTCAATCCTAGAGAAAATGAATGGACAGAGCTGAAAAAGTGTGTGCGATCAAGGAGGCCTAAGAACCTGACTCCAGCCATAGACCAGCTCTGTCAGGAGGAAAGTGTCAAAATTCACCCAACTTATTGTTGGAAGCTTGTGGAAAGCTCCATGAAACGTTTGTCCCAAGATAAAGAATTTAAACTTCTTTAAACTTCTGACCCACTGGGAATGTGATGAAAGAAATAAAAGCTGACATAAATCTCTTACTATTATTCTGACATTTCACATTCTTTTTAATTTGAACTTTTTATTATTATTAAAAACATGTTATGGGGTGGATCAGCTTAATATTGTGGAAAGAATATTGGTTCCATCAATGTAATTGCATCATTTCCAATCCCCATAAAAAGTAAATATATATATATCCATACATTCATGCATACATATACACATATATACATACATATATACATACATATACACATATAGACATACATATACACATAAATACATACATATACACATTCATACATGCATATTTACATACATATACACACATATACATACACATATACACATATATAGACATACATATACACATATATACATACATATACACATATATACATACACATACACATATATACATACATACATATACACAAATATATACATACATATACACATATGTACATACACATATACACATATATACACACATGCACATATATACATACATATACACATACATACATACACATACCTACAGTGGGGCAAAAACGTATTTAGTCAGCCACCAATTGTGCAAGTTATCCTACTTAAAGAGATGAGAGGCCTGTAATTTTCATCATAGGTACACTTCAACTATGACAGGGAAAATTAGGAAAAAAATCCAGAAAATCACATTGTAGGATTTTTAATGAATTTATTAGCAAATTACGGTGGAAAATAAGTAAATACAATATAGCAAGTAAAACACTGGAATGGTAGAAATGGAGGAAGAGGGATGGAAGGAGAGAGATTGAGGGATGGAGGGAGATGGATGGAGGGAGAGGGAGATGGATGAAGGGTAGGGTGAGCAATGGAGGGAGAGGGATAGAGGGATAGGGAGAGGGATGGAGGGATATGGAGAGGGATGGAGGGATATGGAGAGGGATGGAGGGAGAGGGATAGGGATGGAGGGATAGGGAGAGGGATGGAGGGATAGGGAGAGGGATGGAGGGATAGGGAGAGGGATGGAGGGATATGGAGAGGGATGGAGGGATATGGAGAGGGATGGAGGGAGAGGGATAGGGATGGAGGGATAGGGAGAGGGATGGAGGGATAGGGAGAGGGATGGAGGGATAGGGATGGAGGGAGAGGGATGGAGGGAGAGGGATAGGGCTGGAGGGATAGGGAGAGGGATGTAGGGATAGGGAGAGGGATGGAGGGATAGGGATGGAGGGATAGGGAGAGGGATGGAGGGATAGGGAGAGGGATGGAGGGATATGGAGAGGGATGGAGGGAGAGGGATAGGGATGGAGGGATAGGGAGAGGGATGGAGGGATAGGGAGAGGGATGGAGGGATAGGGAGAGGGATGGAGGGATATGGAGAGGGATGGAGGGATAGGAAGTGTGATGGAGGGATAGGAATAGGGATGGAGGGATAGGGAGAGGGATGGAGGGAGAGGGATGGAGGGAGAGGGATGGAGGGAGAGGGATGGAGGGAGAGGGATGGAGGGATAGGGAGAGGGATGGAGGGAGTGGGATAGGGATGGAGGGATAGGGAGAGGGATGGAGGGATAGGGAGAGGGATGGAGGGATAGGGATGGAGGGATAGGGAGAGGGATGGAGGGATAGGGAGAGGGATGGAGGGATAGGGAGAGGGATGGAGGGAGAGGGATAGGGATGGAGGGATAGGGAGAGGGATGGAGGGAGTGGGATAGGGATGGAGGGATAGGGAGAGGATGGAGGGAGTGGGATAGGGATGGAGGGATAGGGAGAGGGATGGAGGGAGAGGGATAGGGATGGAGGGATAGGAGAGGGATGGAGGGATAGGAGAGGGATGGAGGGATATGGAGAGGGATGGAGGGATAGGGAGAGGGATGGAGGGATAGGGAGAGGGATGGAGGGAGTGGGATAGGGATGGAGGGAGTGGGATAGGGATGGAGGGATAGGGAGAAGGAATGGAGGGATAGGGAGAGGGATGGAGGGAGATAGGGATGGAGGGATAGGGAGAGGGATGGAGGGATAGGGAGAGGGATGGAGGGATAGGGAGAGGGATGGAGGGAGAGGGATAGGGATGGAGGGATAGGGAGAGGGATGGAGGGAGTGGGATAGGGATGGAGGGATAGGGAGAAGGATGGAGGGATAGGGAGAGGGATGGAGGGATAGGGATGGGAGGGATAGGAAGAGGGGATGGAGGGATAGGAGAGGGATGGAGGGATATGGAGAGGGATGGAGGGATAGGGAGAGGGATGGAGGGAGAGGGATAGGGATGAGGGAGAGGGAGAGGGATGGAGGGAGTGGGATAGGGATGGAGGGATAGGGAGAGGGATGGAGGGAGTGGGATAGGGATGGAGGGATAGGGAGAGGGATGGAGGGATAGGGAGAGGGATGGAGGGATATGGAGAGGGATGGAGGGATAGGGAGAGGGATGGAGGGAGAGGGATAAGGATGGAGGGATAGGGAGAGGGATGGAGGGAGAGGGATAGGGATGGAGGGATAGGGAGAGGGATGGAGGGATAGGGAGAGGGATGGAGGGAGAGGGATAGGGATGGAGGGATAGGGAGAGGGATGGAGGGATAGGGAGAGGGATGGAGGGATATGGAGAGGGATGGAGGGATAGGGAGTGGGATGGAGGGATATGGAGAGGGATGGAGGGATAGGGAGTGGGATGGAGGGATAGGGAGAGGGATGGAGGGATAGGGAGAGGGATGGAGGGATAGGGAGAGGGATGGAGGGATATGGAGAGGGATGGAGGGATAGGGAGTGGGATGGAGGGATATGGAGAGGGATGGAGGGATAAGAAGAGGGATGGAGGGATAGGGATAGAAATGGAGGGAGAGGGATGGAGGGTTCCGGAGAGGGATGGAGGTATAGGATGAGGGATGGAGGGATAGGAAGTGTGATGGAGGGATAGGAATAGGGATGGAGGGATAGGGAGAGGGATGGATGGACAGGGAGAGGATTGGAGGGATAGGAAGAGGGATGGAGGGATAGGGAGATGGATGGAGGGATAGGA
>NW_027010570.1:0-30562 GCF_036934945.1 Oncorhynchus masou masou | reverse complement strand
AAACACACAGAATCAGAGACACAGAGACAAAGACACACAGAGACACACAGAATCAGAGACACACAGAGACACACATAGACACACAGAATCAGAGACACACAAAGACACACAGAGACACACAGAATCAGAGACACACAGAGACACACAGAGACACACAGAATCAGAGACACACGGAGACACAGAATCAGAGACACACAAAGGCAAACAGAGACACACAGAATCAGAGACACACAGAGACACACAGAGACACACAGAATCAGAGACACACAGAGACACACAGAGACACACAGAATCAGAGACTCACAGAGACACACAGAATCAGAGACACACAGAGACACACAGAAACACACAGAATCAGAGACACACAAAGACACACAGAGACACACAGAATCAGAGACACACAGAATCAGAGACACACTTTACCCTCTCTAACATGGGCCTGTGCAGACTTACTCTGTCACAATGGGCAGGACAAGGCAATGGTCAGAGATACCAGCAAGAGGGTAGGCTCCAGAGGTGGCTGGTGGGATGAGCTATAGGAGGACAGGTTCATTGTAATGGAATGAATGGAACGGTATCAAACACATCAAACGTATATGGAAACCACATGTTTGATGCAGTTCCATTTATTCCATTCCAGCCATTACAATGAGGCAGTCCTCTCATAGCTCATCCCACCAGCCTCCACTGTGTACTCTGCCTAGAGGTTCCTTCATGGCTTTTCGTATTATGGTCAATAAACCTTGAAGTGGGCAAAACACTGAGTTATCCTTCAGGTACAGCTGATCATGAACAGTCATATTATACTATCATCATTCAATCACGTTTAGTTTGACAGTTTGATTCAGACTAGCTTCTCTCATGTTATTTTATAATATCTTAGAGAAGACACGTTCTTGCTAAAGTGACAGTTTGAAAATTCAAAGCTATTCATCAGGCCCGATCTGGACACTTAGCTAGAGAGGCAGAACCACTTAATTGAAGCCCGGTGTTAAATTTATAGTCAATTTAGACCATCCATCACTCACAGTGTGATCTGAGTCCATAGACACGATCTGGAAGGGACAGATGTAAAGGTATATACCAGTCAGCTAGCATTGTGTCTGCTTAGTTGGCTTCTTAATCTATCTCTCTCTATATATACTGTACTAGTCAAGCGTTTTGAGACACCTATTCATTCAAGAGTTTTTCTTTATTTTACTATTTTCTACCGTGTATAATAATGATGAAGACATTAAAACTATGAAATTACACATATGGAGTCATGTATTTGTTGGCTGTTTTTCCTTCAATTTGCAGTCCAACTCATTCCAAACCATCTCAATTGGGTTGAGGTCGGGTAATTGTGGAGACTAGGTCATCTGATGCAGCACTCCATCACTCTCCTTCTTGGTCAAATAGCCCTTACACAGCCTGGAGGTGTGTTGGGTCATTGTCCTGTTGAAAAACAAATGATAGTCCCGCTAAGCGCAGACCAGATGGGATGGCGTATCGCTGCAGAATGCTGTGGTGGCCATGCTGGTAAAGTGTGCCTTGAATTCTAAGTAAATGAAAGACAGTTTCACCAGAAAAGCACACCCACACCATCACACCTCTTCCTCCATGCTTCATGGTGGGAACCACACATGTGGAGATTGTCTGTTCACCGACTCTGCATCTCACGGCAGTTAGAACCAAAAATCTCAAATTTGGACTCATCAGACCAAAGGACTAATGTCCATTGCTTGTGTTTCTTGGCCCAAGTAAGTCTCTTCTTCTTATTGGTGTCCTTTAGTAGTGTTTTCTTTGCAGCAAATCGACCATGAAGGCCTGATTCTCTCAGTCTCCTCTGAATAGTTGATGTTGAGATGTGTCTGTTACTTGAACTCTGTGAAGCATTTATTTGGGCTGCAATCTGAGGTGCAGTTAATTGCCGATTTCTGAGGCTGGTAAATCCAACGAACTTATCCTCTTCAGCAGAAGTAACTCTGGGTCTTCCTTTCCTTTGGTGGTCCTCATGAGAGCCAGTTTCATCATAGCGCTTGATGATTTTTGCGACTGCACTTGAAGAAACGTTCAAAGTTCTTGGATTTTTCAGGATTGACTGACCTTCATGTCTTAATGTAATGATGGCCTGTCATTTCTCTTTGCTTATTTGAGCTGTTCTTGCCATAATATGGATTTAGCCCTATTTGGTAAAAGACCATCTTCTGTATACCAAACCTACCTTGTCACAACACAACTGATTGGCTGAAATGCATTAACTTCTTTCGCATCATTGGGACGCTAGCGTCCCACCTCGACAACATCCGGTGAAATTGCAGTGCGCGTAATTCAAAAAACAAAAGTAGTAAAATGAAATCAGCAAAATACAAGTGTTATACACCATTATTTAGTTTAGAATCTTGGTAATCGAACCGCTTTGTGCTTTATGGCGAAAGCATAACATTTGATTGTCTGAGGACAGTGCCTCACCCACTTCCTGCATTAACATGAATTCATAACCTGCACAGGTGTCACAAAAATCAAAAATAGCGATAAAATAAATCACTTACCTTTGAAGATCTTCATCTTTTTGCAATCCAACGGGTCCCAGTTACACAATGAATGGTCGCTTTGTTCGACAAAGTCCTTCTTTATATCCCAAAAATGTCAGTTTATTTGGCGCGTTTGATTCAGAAATCCACCTGTTCTCGCCCAACAAGCCTACAAAGGAATCTAAAAAGTTACCTGTAACCTACGTCCAAGCAATTCAAACAACGTTTCTAATCCAAACTCAGGTAGCCTAATATGTAAATAATCTATCAAATTTAAGATGGAATATACTGTGTTCAGTACCGGAGAAAAAGAACGAGGAGCGCGAACTCATTCACGCGCGTCAAAAGACTAGAGTCCTTCTGAAGGATATTCTGAAAGAATACGAATACTTCTTCATTTTTCAAAAAACAAAGCATGAAACAATTTCTAAAGACTGTTGACATCTAGTGGAAGCCATAGGAACTGCAGTCTGGGTCCTAATTATTAGACTTTCCCAAAGAAAACCATTGAAATTCCAATGACCTCAAAAAAAGAAATTTGTCCTCGGGATTTCGCCTGCCAAATCAGTTCTGTCATACTAACAGACATTATTTTAACGGTTTTAGAAACTTTAGAGTGTTTTCTATCCAATACTACCATGTACATGCATATTCTAGCTTCTGGGCTTGAGTAACAGGCAGTGTACTTTGTGCACCTCAGTCATCCAAACCTCCGAATACTGCCCCCTAGCCTTAAAACGTTAACCTCTTGAAACTCCCCATCCCGGATCCGGGATCGTGACTAAAGCCTCAGGCTCATTAGCATAACGCAACGTTAACGATTTCTGAAAATCGCAAATAAAATTAAAATAATGCGTTTGCTCTCAAGCTTAGCCTTTTCTTAACAACACTGTCATCTCAGATTTTCAAAATATGCTTTTGAACCATAGAAATTGACTAATTTGTGTAAGAGTATGCAAAGCTAGCATAGCATTTTGTGTAGTATGTAGCACGCAACATTTTCACAAAAGCCAGATAACCAAATAAATAAAATCATTTACCTTTGAAGAGCTTCTGATGTTTTCAATGAGGAGACTCTCAGTCACATGCCAAATGCGCAGTGTTTCCTGAAAGCGTCTGTGTGTAGGAGAAATCGTTCCGTTCCGTTATGGGTCCTGTGTGGCTCAGTCGGTAGAGCATGGCGCTTGCAACGCCAAGCGTCGTGGGTTCGATTCCCGGTAGGGCCACCCATATGTAAAAGTAGTGGCCCCAGCCGACTTGTAAGTCGCTTTGGACAAAAGCGTCTGCTAAATGGGATATATTATTATTATTCTACATTGCGCCTGGCTACTGAAACGAACCGAAAATGCAGTCACCTACAACGTAAAACTTTTTCCGGATTAACTACATAATATCGACCGAAACATGGCAAACGTTGTTTGGAATCAGTCCTCAAGGTGTTTTTTCACATATCTCTTCATTGACATGCAGTTCGTGGAAGCTTGCTTTACTCTCTGTATTGTTTGGAAAAATACTGGCAGGTGACTTTTGCGCACCAATTTCGGCGCAGGACACCGGGCGGACACGTGGTAAATGTGGTCTCTTATGGTCAATCTTCCAATGATCTGCCTACAAATACGTCACAATGCTGCAGACACCTTGGGGAAACGACAGAAAGGGCAGACTCATTCCTCTTGCGTTCACAGCCATATAAGGAGATCATGACAAACAGAGCCTCAAAAATCCTTGTCATTTCCTGGATGCCATCTCATCTTGGTTTTGCCTGAAGCTCACGTTAAAGGGCACGCACAGAGAAGATCTTTGTATTTCTGGACACGTCAGAGTGTTTTCTTTCGAACAGTAGCAATTATATGCATAGTCGAGCATCTTTTTGTGACAAAATATCTTGTTTAAAACGGGAACGTTTTTCATCCAAAAATGAAATTGCGCCCCTAGAGTTCCAAGAGGTTAACCTCTAGCGTCGAGCAATCCCGTATCCGGGAACGTAATCATAGCATCAAGCTCATTAGCATAACGCAACATTAACTATTCATGAAAATGGCAAATGAAATGAAAAAGATATATTCACTCACAAGCTTAGCCTTTTGTTAACAACACTGTCATCTCAGATTTTCAAAATATGCTTTTCAACCATCGCTACACAAGCATTTGTGTCAGATTGTATTGATAGCTAGCATAGCATTAGCCTAGCATTCAGCAGGCAACATTTTCACAAAAACAAGAAAAGCATTCAAATAAAGTAATTTACCTTTGAAGAACTGCAGATGTTTTCAATGAGGAGCTTCTCAGTTCGATAGCAAATGTTCAGTTTTTCCAAAAAGATTATTTGTGTAGGAGAAATCGCTCCGTTTCGTTCATCACATTTGGCTAAGAAAAAAAACAGAAAATTCAGTCATTACAACGCCAAACTTTTTTCCAAACTCCATAATATTGACAGAAACATGGCAAACGTTGTTTAGAATCATCCTCAAGGTGTTTTTCACATATCTATTCGATGATAAATCATTCGTGGCAGTTGTGTTTCTCCTCTGAAGAAAATGGAAACAGGCACGCAGCTGGAGATTACGCAATCATTTTGACGCAGGACACCAAACGGGCACCTGGTAAATGTAGTCTCTTATGGTCAATCTTCCAATGATATGCCTACAAATACGTCACAATGCTGCAGACACCTTGGGGAAACGACAGAAAGTGTAGGCTCATTCCTGGCACATTCACAGCCATATAAGGAGACATTGGAACACAGCGCCTTCAGAATCTGGGCTATTTCCTGTTTGAAATTTCATCTTGGTTCCGCCTGTAGCATCAGTTCTGTGGCACTCACAGATAATATCTTTGCAGTTTTGTAAACGTCAGAGTGTTTTCTTTTCAAAGCTGTCAATTATATGCATAGTTGAGCATCTTTTTGTGACCAAATATCTTGTTTAAAACGGGAACGTTTTTTTATCCAAAAAATAAAAAAGCGCCCCCTATATCGAAGAAGTTAAGAAGGAAATACAAGTTTTTTTAAGAAAGCACACCTGTTAATTGAAATGCATTTCAGCTTACTACCTCATGAAGCTGGATACAATCTAGAAAATAGTAAAAAATCAAGCAAAAACCTGGAATGAGTAGGTGTGTCCAAACTTTTGACTGGTACTGTATACATATTTATATGCATCTCTCTCCCTCTCCTCCCCCTACAGGAATAGCATAGCAGCGTCTGCGGTGTGTGCCTTCAACCTCAGTGCCATCACCCGTGTGTTCGGTGGCCCCTTCAAGTACCAGGAGAACTCTCGCTCTGCCTGGCTTCCTTACCCCAACCCTAACCCTGACTTCCAGGTAAATATACACCTACCCCAACCCTAACCCTGACTTCCAGGTAAATATACACCTACCCCAACCCTAACCCTGACTTCCAGGTGAATATACACCTACCACAACCCTAAACCTGACTTCCAGGTAAATATACACCTACCCCAACCCTAACCCTGACTTCCAGGTAAATATACACCTACCACAACCCTAACCCTGACTTCCAGGTAAATATACACCTACCCCAACCCTAACCCTGACTTCCAGTTAAATATACACCTACCCCAACCCTAACCCTGACTTCCAGGTAAATATACACCTACCCCAACCCTAACCCTGACTTCCAGGTAAATATACACCTACACCTACCCCAACCCTAACCCTGACTTCCAGGTAAATATACACCTACCCCAACCCTAACCTTGACTTTCAGGTAGATATATACCTGCCCCAACCCTAACCTTGACTTTCAGGTAGATATAAACCTACCCCAACCCTAACCTTGACTTACAGGTAAGGAACTCCAAAATGGCAGTGAAACTGAGCTCACAGGGAAATCTCCTGTCCCAATATGGGCCTGAAGCCATGGGTTCAGCTAGGTATTTGTTCTATCAGGGTTAAGCCACGCTCAGGTTCAGATTGGGATATGGTTTGGTAATAACCAGGCTGAAAATAACCAGACACCAGTAGCTACCATACAAGACAGATGGATGAGTCAGGTCACTGCCTTATATGAGATATCCGACGGTGAACAGTCCGCTCTAGTGGTCTTTTAGCCATCGTGCTGTTACACCCTCCTGGTTTTTCTGAGAGCACAACGTCCGTTTTTAACACCACAACAACAACTCTGACCAATTAACCAACACACAGAGACGTCATCACATACTCTGCCTTTGTAGGAATATACTCATGAGCATTGGTAGGTATTTACTATGAGAGTTGGTAGGTATTCACTATGAGAGTTGGTAGGTATTCACTATGAGAGTTGGTAGGTATTCACTATGAGAGTTGGTAGGTATTCACTATGAGAGTTGGTAGGTATTCATTATGAGAGTTGGTAGGTATTCACTATGAGAGTTGGTAGGTATTCACTATGAGAGTTGGTGGTTATTCATTATGAGAGTTGGTGGGTGTTCTTCATGAGAGTTGGTAGGTATTCATTATGAGAGTTGGTGGTTATTCATTATGAGAGTTGGTGGTTATTCATTATGAGAGTTGGTAGGTATTCATTATGAGAGTTGGTAGGTATTCACTATGAGAGTTGATAGGTATTCACTATGAGAGTTGGTAGGTATTCACAATGAGAGTTGGTGGGTGTTCTTCATGAGAGTTGGTAGGTATTCATTATGAGAGTTGGTGGGTATTCACTATGAGAGTTGGTAGGTATTCATTATGAGAGTTGGTAGATATTCATTATGAGAGTTGGTGGTTATTCATTATGTGAGTTGGTAGGTATTCACTATGAGAGTTGGTAGGTATTCATTATGAGAGTTGGTACGTATTCATTATGAGAGTTGGTGGTTATTCATTATGAGAGTTGGTAGGTATTCACTATGAGAGTTGGTAGGTATTCATTGTGAGAGTTGGTAGGTATTCATTATGAGATTTGGTAGGTATTCATTATGCGAGTTGGTAGGTATTCATTATGAATATTTCCGGGTTTTCATTATGAGAGTTGGTGGTTATTCATTATGAGAGTTGGTGAGTATTCATTACGAGTATTTCTGGGTATTCACTATGAGCGTTGGTGGGTTTTCATTTTAAGTGATGGAGGGTATGCATTAATATGTTTGTGCATCCGTACGTTTGTCTGTGTTTGTGCCCCAGAGTCCACATACAGTTCGCTCTATTTAATACTCTATTTAATACAGTTGAATACAGTTCGCTCAATCACCTTACAAACCTGTAAAATTATGACCCACCACGTTATGAAACTCACTGACAGGAAATGTAAAACATCACAATGACAGCGTTAAAATGACCAACCTGCTGTTCCATGGAGTGTTGCTGCTCCTAATAAACTATGACAGTTCTCTTCTTGGAACAGGTAGAAGTTGCCCTTACCACTAACCCAGGACCAGGTGTTATTACATCCCAATAATGGTTCAGGTTAGAATGGTGGAAAGGCAATCTGATCCTAGATCTACGTTAAAGGTCAACTTCTACCACTAGCGTTCTACCGAATAGTGAATGGCACTTTATTGTCTGAAGGCTCTCTGACTCCACAGGAGTTTGGAAAAGAGGGAGGATTTAGAGGCCTCAGCAGAATTAACACTAGAATCGCTGGGCCTCGACGGAGCCCCCCTACAATCTAATGAGATATCATGAAATTCTCCATGGAGCCCCCTACAAGCTAATGAGATATCATGAAATTCTCCATGGAGCCCCCTACAAGCTAATGAGATATCATGACATTATCCATGTAGCCCCCTACAAGCTAATGAGATATCATGAAATTCTCCATGTAGCCCCCAACAAGCTAATGAGATATCATGAAATTCTCCATGTAGCCCCCAACAAGCTAATGAGATATCATGAAATTCTCCACGGAGCCCCCTACAAGCTAATGAGATATCATGACATTCTCCATGGAGCTCCCTACAAGCTAATGAGATATCATGAAATTCTCCATGGAGCCCCCAACAAGCTAATGAGATATCATGAAATTCTCCACGGAGCCCCCTACAAGCTAATGAGATATCATGAAATTCTGACTGCAACATTCTAACAGTAATAATAATTGGGTTGTGTTTATGTAGGCCTTGGGTAGGCCTTGGGTAACATTCCAATACTCTTTTTTTTCTTCCAAAAACACAATAGCATTTTTATTAGTTTATGTTCCTGTTGGCTATATGTAATAAATAAAAAAAACACAACTATTCAAGTGATCAATCAAATGTATTTGTGGAGTACCTTTGTTACAACCATGCGGTAAATGTTTGTTCCTTTACCCTCTTTTTCTCCCCAATTTCATGATATCCAATTGGTAGTGTTAGGTTTTTATTTTTCAGAGTAAATAACGCAGGAGAAGAGAAGCTTTAACACAAGAGAAGCTTTAACCAAGTTTAATTCTTCCCAAAGGTTCTGTACAGCTGTAATTCAGACAACCCAACATTTGTCCCATCCAGATATATTTATATCCCACTTAAGACACTCATCCTTCTCTCCAATCCTTACATTTTCTGATCCTACAGGAAGAGAGTAAAGATGGTAACAGGATTCCAAACCTTTAATACTCCCTTATGAGAATCTGTCCTCACCTCCTGACCTCAACCCCTCCTTAATCTAATCCACAGATGTCCATCTGTCTCCCCTGTATCAACACGTTGCTCTGCTCCCGTCCCCCAACACATTCCAGCACATTCCACAGCTATCTGTCTTTCTACAGAGACCCAGACTCTTTTACTATACTAAGCATCTGATCTATCATGTCTTTAATATCTCGATGTAAAAAATATTGAATCCAACAGTCCCTCGTCTTGAACAATAGCATCCTGATGTTCAATTCATATAAACTTGGAAATTACTAATACATGTAGAAACAATGATTATAAAACATGAATTAAAAAAACTAACAAATGATTAGAAAACATGAACAAAAAGACACACAAAACACAACCGTGTTAACTATGTGATAAGCTATGCATAATTATATATGCGTGACAACCAACGTCTGAGACCATAACACTTCCCGCTCTCTCTTCACCCGACTCTATGCCTCCAGGATACTTTCCTGCTGGACTCCACACAAATGAATGCTCTAAAAAGCTTCCTCATGCTTTCACCCAGTCTTCCCCTTTAGGCCCCAGGTTTCCGAGAGTTGTTCCCAAGTTATGTCATTTTCACTTTGTTCCCCATCTTTTCCATTTCACCTGATAGGCACGACACCTAATATTCAAGTGTGTATACATAATCTGAGGTAACTCAGCACTGTATCTGCTTTCACATCAATGGCATCAACATATTGTTCACAGTACAATTACCCCTCTATCCTCTCATATGATGCATTAACCCATAAAGCAGACAATCTAACTATGATGTTTACAGTAGCTCCCAGACCCAAACCATCTGTATGTCTTACAGTGGGCTCGAGTCTCTCTCTCTCTCTCTCTCTCTCTGCTTCATGTGTCATGGTGTCTTCTCTCACCCATTATGCAGTTGGACCTCACTTCATGTGAGAACTATGCCTTCAGTTACTGTCCCTACAGCTCCTTCAGCTACTGTCCCTACAGCTCCTTCAGTTACTGTCCCTACAGCTCCTTCAGTTACTGTCCCTATAGCTCCATCAGTTACTGTCCCAACAGCTCATTCTGTTACGGTCCCTACAGCTCCTGCAGTTACTGTCCCTACAGCTCCTTCAGTTAGTGTCCCTACTACTCCTTCAGTTACTGTCCCTACAGCTCCTTCAGTTACTGTCCCTACAGCTCCTTCAGTTACTGTCCCTACAGCTCCTTCAGTTACTGTCTCTACAGCTCATTCAGTTACTGTCTCTACAGCTCCATCAGTTACTGTCCCTACAGCTCCTTCTGTTACTGTCCCTGCAGCTCCTTCAGTTACTGTCCCTACAGCTACATCAGTTACTGTCCCTACAGCTGCTTCAGTTACTGTCCCTACAGCTACTGTACCTACAGCTCCATCAGTTACTGTCCCTACAGCTCCTCAGTTACTGTCCCTACAGCTCCTTCAGTTACTGTCCCTACAGCTCCTCAGTGACTGTCCCTACAGCTCCTTCAGTTACTGTCCCTACAGCTCCTTCAGTTACTGTCCCTACAGCTCCATCAGTTACTGTCCCTACTGCTCATTCAGTTACTGTCCCTACAGCTCCTCAGTTGCTGTCCCTACAGCTCCTTCAGTTACTGTCCCTACAGCTCCTTCAGTTACTGTCCCTACAGCTCCTTCAGTTACTGTCCCTACAGCTCCTTCAGTTACTGTCCCTACAGCTCATTCAGTTACTGACCCTACAGCTCCTTCAGTTACTGTCCCTAGAGATCCATCAGTTACTGTCCCTAGAGATCCATCAGTTACTGTCCCTACAGCTCCTTCAGTTACTGTCCCTACAGCTCCTTCAGTTACTGCCCCTACAGCTCCTTCAGTTACTGTCCCGACTGCTCCTTCGGTTACTGTCCCTACAGCTCATTCAGTTACTGTCTCTACTACTCCTTCAGTTACTGTCCCTACAGCTCCTTCAGTTACTGTCCCTACAGCTCCTTCAGTTAATGTCCCTACAGCTCCTTCAGTTACTGTCCCTACAGCTCCTTCAGTTACTGTCCCTACAGCTCCTTCAGTTACTGTCCCTACAGCTCCTTCAGTTGCTGTACCTACAGCTCCTTCAGTTACTGTCCCTCCAGCTCATTCAGTTACTGTCTCTACAGCTCCATCAGTTACTGTCCCTACAGCTCCTTCTGTTACTGTCCCTGCAGCTCCTTCAGTTACTGTCCCTACAGCTACATCAGTTACTGTCCCTACAGCTGCTTCAGTTACTGTCCCTACAGCTCCTTCAGTTACTGTCCCTACAGCTCCTTCAGTTACTGTCCCTAAAGCTCCTTCAGTTACTGTCCCTACAGCTCCTTCAGTTACTGTCCCTACTACTCCTTCAGTTGCTGTCCCTACAGCTCCTTCAGTCACTGTCCCTACAGCTATTGTCCCTACAGCTCCTTCAGTTACTGTCCCTACAGCTCCTTCAGTTACTGTCCCTACAGCTCCTTCAGTTACTGTCCCTACAGCTCCTTCAGTAACTGACCCTACAGCTCCTTCAGTTACTGACCCTACAGCTCCTTCATTTACTGTCCCTACAGCTCCATCAGTTACTGTCCCTACAGCTCCATCAGTTACTGTCCCTACAGTTCCTTCAGTTACTGTCCCGACTGCTCCTTCAGTTACTGTCCCTACAGCACCTTCAGTTACTGTCCCTACTACTCCTTCAGTTACTGTCCCTACTGCTCCTTCAGTTACTGTCCCTACAGCTCCTTCAGTTACTGTCCCTACAGCTCCTTCAGTTACTGTCCCTACAGCTCCTTCAGTTACTGTCCCTACAGCTCCTTCAGTAACTGTCCCTACAGCTCCTTCAGTTACTGTCCCTAAAGCTCCTGCAGTTGCTGTACCTACAGCTTCTTCAGTTACTGTCCCTACAGCTCCTTCAGTTACTGTCCCTACAGCTACTTCAGTTACTGTCCCTACAGCTCCTTCAGTTACTGTCCCTACATCTCCTTCAGTTACTGTCCCTACAACGCCTTCAGTTACTGTCCCTACTACTCCTTCAGTTGCGGTCCCTACAGCTCCTTCAGTCACTGTCCCTACAGCTCCTTCAGTTACTGTCCCTACAGCTATTGTCCCTACAGCTCCATCAGTTACTGTCCCTACAGCTCCTTCAGTTACTGTCCCTACAGCTCCTTCAGTTACTGTCCCTACAGCTCCTTCAGATACTGCCCCTACAGCTCCTTCAGTTACTGTCCCTACTGCTCCTTCAGTTACTGTCCCTACAGCTCCTTCAGTTACTGTCCCTACTGCCACTTCAGTTACTGTCCCTACAGCTCCTTCAGTTACTGTCCCTGCTACTCCTTCAGTTACTGTCCCTACAGCTCCTTCAGTTGCTGTCCCTACAGCTCCTTCATTTACTGTCCCTGCTACTCCTTCAGTTACTGTCCCTACAACTTCTTCAGTTACTGTCTCTACAGCTCCTTCAGTTACTGTCCCTACTGCTCCTTCAGTTACTGTCCCAACAGCACCTTCAGTTACTGTCCCTACTACTCCTTCAGTTACTGTCCCTACAGCTCCTTCAGTTACTTTCCCTACAGCTCCTTCAGTTACTGACCCTATAGCTCCTTCAGTTACTGTCCCTACAGCTCCATCAGTTACTGTCCCTACAGCTCCATCAGTTACTGTCCCTACAGCTCCTTCAGTTACTGTCCCTACAGCTCCTTCAGTTACTGTCCCTACAGCTATTGTCCCTACAGCTCCTTCAGTTACTGTCCCTACAGCTCCTTCAGTTACTGTACCTACAGCTCCTTCAGTTACTGTCCCTACAGCTCCTTCAGTTACTTTCCCTACAGCTCCTTCAGTTACTGTCCCTACAGCTCCTTCAGTTACTGTACCTACAGCTCCTTCAGTTACTGTCCCTACAGCTCCTTCAGTTACTGTCCCTACAGCTCCTTCAGTTACTGTACCTACAGCTCCTTCAGTTACTGTCCCTACAGCTCCTTCAGTTACTGTCCCTACAGCTCCATCAGTTACTGTCCCTACAGCTCCATCAGTTACTGTCCCTACAGCTCCTTCAGTTACTGTCCCTACAGCTCCTTCAGTTACTGACCCTATAGCTCCTTCAGTTACTGTCCCTACAGCTCCATCAGTTACTGTCCCTACAGCTCCATCAGTTACTGTCCCTACAGCTCCTTCAGTTACTGTCCCTACAGCTCCTTCAGTTACTGTCCCTACAGCTCCTTCAGATACTGCCCCTACAGCTCCTTCAGTTACTGTCCCTACAGCTCCTTCAGTTACTGTCCCTGCTACTCCTTCAGTTACTGTCCCGACTGCTCCTTCAGTTACTGTCCCAACAGCACCTTCAGTTACTGTCCCTACTACTCCTTCAGTTACTGTCCCTACTGCTCCTTCAGTTACTGTCCCTACAGCTCCTTCAGTTACTGTCCCTACAGCTCCTTCAGTTACTGTCCCTACAGCTCCTTCAGTTACTGTCCCTACAGCTCCTTCTGTAACTGTCCCTACAGCTCCTTCAGTTACTGTCCCTAAAGCTCCTTCAGTTGCTGTACCTACAGCTCCTTCAGTTACTGTCCCTACAGCTCCTTCAGTTACTGTCCCTACAGCTACTTCAGTTACTGTCCCTAAAGCTCCTTCAGTTACTGTCCCTACAGCTCCTTCAGTTACTGTCCCTACAACGCCTTCAGTTACTGTCCCTACTACTCCTTCAGTTGCTGTCCCTACAGCTCCTTCAGTCACTGTCCCTACAGCTCCTTCAGTTACTGTCCCTACAGCTATTGTCCCTACAGCTCCTTCAGTTACTGTCCCTACAGCTCCTTCAGTTACTGTACCTACAGCTCCTTCAGTTACTGTCCCTACAGCTCCTTCAGTTACTGTCCCTACAGCTCCTTCAGTTACTGACCCTATAGCTCCTTCAGTTACTGTCCCTACAGCTCCATCAGTTACTGTCCCTACAGCTCCATCAGTTACTGTCCCTACTACTCCTTCAGTTGCTGTCCCTACAGCTCCTTCAGTCACTGTCCCTACAGCTCCTTCAGTTACTGTCCCTACTACTCCTTCAGTTGCTGTCCCTACAGCTCCTTCAGTCACTGTCCCTACAGCTCCTTCAGTTACTGTCCCTACAGCTATTGTCCCTACAGCTCCTTCAGTTACTGTCCCTACAGCTCCTTCAGTTACTGTACCTACAGCTCCTTCAGTTACTGTCCCTACAGCTCCTTCAGTTACTTTCCCTACAGCTCCTTCAGTTACTGACCCTATAGCTCCTTCAGTTACTGTCCCTACAGCTCCATCAGTTACTGTCCCTACAGCTCCATCAGTTACTGTCCCTACAGCTCCTTCAGTTACTGTCCCTACAGCTCCTTCAGTTACTGTCCCTACAGCTCCATCAGTTACTGTCCCTACAGCTCCATCAGTTACTGTCCCTACAGCTCCTTCAGTTACTGTCCCTACAGCTCATCAGTTACTGCCCCTACAGCTCCTTCAGTTACTGTCCCTACTACTCCTTCAGTTGCTGTCCCTACAGCTCCTTCAGTCACTGTCCCTACAGCTCCTTCAGTTACTGTCCCTACAGCTATTGTCCCTACAGCTCCTTCAGTTACTGTCCCTACAGCTCCCTTCAGTTACTGTACCTACAGCTCCTTCAGTTACTGTCCCTACAGCTCCTTCAGTTACTTTCCCTACAGCTCCTTCAGTTACTGACCCTATAGCTCCTTCAGTTACTGTCCCTACAGCTCCATCAGTTACTGTCCCTACAGCTCCATCAGTTACTGTCCCTACAGCTCCTTCAGTTACTGTCCCTACAGCTCCTTCAGTTACTGACCCTATAGCTCCTTCAGTTACTGTCCCTACAGCTCCATCAGTTACTGTCCCTACAGCTCCATCAGTTACTGTCCCTACAGCTCCTTCAGTTACTGTCCCTACAGCTCCTTCAGTTACTGCCCCTACAGCTCCTTCAGTTACTGTCCCTACTACTCCTTCAGTTGCTGTCCCTACAGCTCCTTCAGTCACTGTCCCTACAGCTCCTTCAGTTACTGTCCCTACAGCTATTGTCCCTACAGCTCCTTCAGTTACTGTCCCTACAGCTCCTTCAGTTACTGTACCTACAGCTCCTTCAGTTACTGTCCCTACAGCTCCTTCAGTTACTTTCCCTACAGCTCCTTCAGTTACTGACCCTATAGCTCCTTCAGTTACTGTCCCTACAGCTCCATCAGTTACTGTCCCTACAGCTCCATCAGTTACTGTCCCTACAGCTCCTTCAGTTACTGCCACTACAGCTCCTTCAGTTACTGTCCCTACTACTCCTTCAGTTGCTGTCCCTACAGCTCCTTCAGTCACTGTCCCTACTACTCCTTCAGTTACTGTCCCTACAGCTATTGTCCCTACAGCTCCTTCAGTTACTGTCCCTACAGCTCCTTCAGTTACTGTACCTACAGCTCCTTCAGTTACTGTCCCTACAGCTCCTTCAGTTACTTTCCCTACAGCTCCTTCAGTTACTGACCCTATAGCTCCTTCAGTTACTGTCCCTACAGCTCCATCAGTTACTGTCCCTACAGCTCCATCAGTTACTGTCCCTACAGCTCCTTCAGTTACTGTCCCTACAGCTCCATCAGTTACTGTCCCTACAGCTCCATCAGTTACTGTCCCTACAGCTCCTTCAGTTACTGTCCCTACAGCTCCTTCAGTTACTGTCCCTACTGCTCCTTCAGTTACTGTCCCTACAGCTCATTCAGTTACTGTCCCTACTGCCACTTCAGTTACTGTCCCTACAGCTCCTTCAGTTACTGTCCCTACAACGCCTTCAGTTACTGTCCCTACTACTCCTTCAGTTGCTGTCCCTACAGCTCCTTCAGTCACTGTCCCTACAGCTCCTTCAGTTACTGTCCCTACAGCTATTGTCCCTACAGCTCCTTCAGTTACTGTCCCTACAGCTCCTTCAGTTACTGTCCCTACAGCTCCTTCAGTTACTGTCCCTACAGCTCCTTCAGTAACTGACCCTACAGCTCCTTCAGTTACTGACCCTACAGCTCCTTCATTTACTGTCCCTACAGCTCCATCAGTTACTGTCCCTACAGCTCCATCAGTTACTGTCCCTACAGTTCCTTCAGTTACTGTCCCGACTGCTCCTTCAGTTACTGTCCCAACAGCACCTTCAGTTACTGTCCCTACTACTCCTTCAGTTACTGTCCCTACTGCTCCTTCAGTTACTGTCCCTACAGCTCCTTCAGTTACTGTCCCTACAGCTCCTTCAGTTACTGTCCCTACAGCTCCTTCAGTTACTGTCCCTACAGCTCCTTCTGTAACTGTCCCTACAGCTCCTTCAGTTACTGTCCCTAAAGCTCCTTCAGTTGCTGTACCTACAGCTCCTTCAGTTACTGTCCCTACAGCTCCTTCAGTTACTGTCCCTACAGCTACTTCAGTTACTGTCCCTAAAGCTCCTTCAGTTAATGTCCCTACAGCTCCTTCAGTTACTGTCCCTACAACGCCTTCAGTTACTGTCCCTACTACTCCTTCAGTTGCTGTCCCTACAGCTCCTTCAGTCACTGTCCCTACAGCTCCTTCAGTTACTGTCCCTACAGCTATTGTCCCTACAGCTCCTTCAGTTACTGTCCCTACAGCTCCTTCAGTTACTGTACCTACAGCTCCTTCAGTTACTGTCCCTACAGCTCCTTCAGTTACTGTCCCTACAGCTCCTTCAGTTACTGACCCTATAGCTCCTTCAGTTACTGTCCCTACAGCTCCATCAGTTACTGTCCCTACAGCTCCATCAGTTACTGTCCCTACAGCTCCTTCAGTTACTGTCCCTACAGCTCCTTCAGTTACTGTCCCTACAGCTCCATCAGTTACTGTCCCTACAGCTCCATCAGTTACTGTCCCTACAGCTCCTTCAGTTACTGTCCCTACAGCTCATCTGTTACTGCCCCTACAGCTCCTTCAGTTACTGTCCCTACTACTCCTTCAGTTACTGTCACAACAGCTCCTTCACTTACTGTCCCTACAGCTCCTTCAGTTCCTGTCCCTAAAGCTCCTTCAGTTACTGTCCCTACAGCTCCTTCAGTTACTGTCCCTACAGCTCCTTCAGTTACTGTCCCTACAGCTCCTTCAGTAACTGTCCCTACAGCTCCTTCAGTTACTGTCCCTAAAGCTCCTTCAGTTGCTGTACCTACAGCTCCTTCAGTTACTGTCCCTACAGCTCCTTCAGTTACTGTCCCTACAGCTCATTCAGTTACTGTCCCTACAGCTCCTTCAGTTACTGTCCCTACAGCTCCATCAGTCACTGTCCCTACAGCTCCTTCAGTTACTGTCCCTACAGCTCCTTCAGTTACTGCCCCTACAGCTCCTTCAGTTACTGTCCCTACTGCTCATTCAGTTACTGTCCCTACAGCTCCATCAGTCACTGTCCCTACAGCTCCTTCAGTTACTGTCCCTACAGCTCCTTCAGTTACTGCCCCTACAGCTCCTTCAGTTACTGTCCCTACTGCTCCTTCAGTTACTGTCCCTACAGCTCCATCAGTTACTGTCCCTACAGCTCCTGCCGTGAGAAAACCTTCTGCATGTAATCTGTCCAATGTTCACCGGCTGTTAGAAATGGGAGAAAAATGAATGAGTTGGGAATAATATCCAACCTAACAGAACTCTGAGTCACAGGTGTCCTGAATGTTTACCATAATGTCTGAAATGCCACTGGTATCTCTTCTACTCTCACCATGATCTAGGTAGTTGTAATATTCAACTAAATCCCTGTCCTCCCTCTTCTATGAGCTATCTCCTGTAACATAATAGAGTGTCTGGAATGATACTCCTCTATCATTGCATCTAACCCATAACATACTGTACTCTATCACTACATTTAACTCATAACACACTATACTCTGTCATTACATCTAACCAATAACACACTGTAAACTATCATTACATCTAACCCATAACACACTATACTCTATCACTACATCTAACCCATGACACACTATACTCCTCTATCATTACATCTAACCCATAACACACTATACTCCTCTATCATTACATCTAACCCATAACACACTATACTCCTCTATCACTACATCTGACCCATAACACACTATACTCTATCATTACATCTAACCCATGACACTCTACACTCCTCTCTCATGACATCTAACCCATAAAACACTATACTCCTCTATCACTAAATCTAACCCATAACACACTATACTCTACCACTCCATCTTTCCCATAACACACTATACTCTATCATTACATCTAACTCATAACACACTATACTCTATCATTATATCTGACCCATAACACACTATACTCCTCTATCATAATATCTAACCCATAACACACTATACTCTATCATTACATCTAACCCATACCACACTATACTCCTCTATCATTACATCTTAACCCATATCACACTATACTCATCTATCATTACATCTAACCCATATCACACTATACTCCTCTATCATTACATCTAACCCATAACACACTATACTCCTCTATCACTACATCTAACCCATATCACACTATACTCATCTATCATTACATCTAACCCATATCACACTATACTCCTCTATCACTACATCTAACCCATATCACACTATACTCATCTATCATTACATCTAACCCATAACACACTATACTCCTCTATCATTACATCTAACCCATAACACACTATACTCTATCATTACATCTAACCCATAACACACTATACTCCTCTATCATTACATCTAACCCTTAACACACTATACTCTATCATTACATGTTGAAGGAATTTTAAATTCCTCTGTTTTATTTCCCAATCAAAATTAAATACTCTGTCAATGCATTTAATGGTTTGTAAGACCCTATATATATTTTATAAGAATGGACAGAGCCCCGGTCTTAAAAGTCAGGTAACAGCGTTTAATTCAAGAGAGTACTGGTAACATACACATTTTACCACCGGTTGTAAACTGAAAATGACGTCAGCGTTTTCTAAATGTTCCATCTCTTCTTGACACTGGTAGAAAAGCTCTATAGATCTCAAGCCTTCCCTCCTCGCCTAGAGCCAAGGTCAGTCAGTGTAAATCAGCATTCTAGACAGTCTGGAGATAGTCCGTCCCTGCCATCTGGAGATAGTTCATTCATTTGTACAAATGAACAGACCGTCATTGTTACTAAACTCTTGACCACATTTACTTCAGTACTGGGATCAGATAAGACAATTCATACATATACAGTAACTTTTAGTATTTTAATTAGTACATATACAGTACCATTGTCACGCCTTGGTCTTAGTATTGTGTGTTTTAGTTTATTAGTTAGTCAGACCAGGGTGTGACATGGGGTTATTATGTATTGTATTTCCGTATTGGGGTTTGTAGTGTTTGGGTTGGTAGTTGATTAGGGGTGTGTGTGTGTGTTAATTAGGTTGGCTGCCTGAGGCGGTTCTCAATCAGAGTCAGGTGCTTCTCGTTGTCGCTGATTGGGAACCGTATTTAGGTAGCCTGTTTTTCGCTTTGTATTTCGTGGGTGATTGTTCCTGTCTCTGTGTTAGTTTCAACAGTCAGGCTGTATTAGGTTTCGTTCTGTTTTTTTTTGTTGTATTTATTAGTTATTCGTGTTAGTTCGTTCGTTTTGTCTTCTTTAAATAAACATGAGTAACTTACACGCTGCATTTCGGTCCGACTCTCCTTCAACAACAAAAGAACGCCGTTACAACCATAATTGTATTCTGATAGTACACCTTGATTGAAATGTATACATAATTAGTCATTATAGATAAAAATTACCTTAACACTACATCTAACCCATAACACACTATACTCCTCTATCATTACATCTAACCCATAACACACTATACTCCTCTATCATTACATCTAACCCATAACACACTATACTCTATCATTACATCTAACCCATAACACACTATACTCTATCATTACATCTAACCCATAACACACTATACTCTATCATTACATCTTACCCATAACACACTATACTCTATCATTACATCTAATCCATAACAAACTATACTGTATCACTACATCTAACCCATAACACACTATACTCTATCATTACATCTAACCCATAACACACTATACTCCTCTATCACTACATCTAACCCATAACACACTATACTCCTCTATCATTACATCTAACCCATAACACACTATACTCTATCATTACATCTAACCCATAACACACTGTACTCTATCATTACATCTAACCCATAACACACTATACTCCTCTATCACTACATCTAATCCATAACACACTATACTCCTCTATCATTACATCTAACCCATAAAACACTATACTCCTCTATCATTCCATCTAACCCATAACACACTATACTCTATTATTACATCTAACCCATAACACACTATACTCCTCTATCATTACATCTAACCCATAACACACTATACTCCTCTATCATTATGCTGATCTATCATTATGATGTCAGAAGGTGAATTCACCAATTTGTAAGTCGCTCTGGATAAGAGCGTCTGCTAAATGACTTAAATGTATGTTAAATGTAAAAATTACATCTAACCCATACCACACTATACTCTATCATTACATCTAACCCGTAACACACTATACTCCTCTATCATTACATCTAACCCATAACACACTATACTCCTCTATCACTACATCTAACCCATAACACACTATACTCCTCTATCATTACATCTAACCCATAACACACTATACTCTATCACTACATCTAACCCATAACACACTATACTCCTCTATCACTACATCTAACCCATAACACACTATACTCTATCACTACATCTAACCCATAACACACTATACTCCTCTATCATTACATCTAACCCATATCACACTATACTCCTCTATCATTACATCTAACCCATAACACACTATACTCTATCATTACATCTAACCCATAACACACTATACTCCTCTATCATTACATCTAACCCATAACACACTATACTCCTCTATCACTACATCTAACCCATAACACACTATACTATATCATTACATCTAACCCATAACACACTATACTCCTATATCATTACATCTAACCCATAACACACTGTACTCTATCATTACATCTAACCCATACCACACTTTACTCTATCACTACATCTAACCCATAACACACTATACTCTATCATTACATCTAACCCATAACACACTATACTCCTATATCATTACATTTAACCCATAACACACTATACTCGATCACTACATCTAACCCATAACACACTATACTATATCATTACATCCAACCCATAACACACTATACACCTATATCATTACATCTAACCCATAACACACTATACTTCTATATCATTACATCTAACCCATAACACACTATACTCTATCACTACATCTAACCCATAACACACTATACTCTATCACTACATCTAACCCATAACACACTATACTCCTATATCATTACATCTAACCCATAACACACTATACTCCACTATCATTACATCTAACCCATAACACACTATACTCCTATATCATTACATCTAACCCATAACACACTATACTCCTCTATCATTACATCTAACCCATAACACACTATACTCTATCATTACATCTAACCCATAACACACTATACTCTATCATTACATCTAACCCATAACACACTATACTCCTATATCATTACATCTAACCCATAACACACTATACTCTATTATTACATCTAACCCATAACACACTATACTCCTATATCATTACATCTAACCCATAACACACTATACTCTATCATTACATCTAACCCATAACACACTATACTCCTATATCATTACATCTAACCCATAACACACTATACTCTGTCACTACATCTAACCCATAACACACTATACTCTATCATTACATCTAACCCATATAACACTATACTCCTATATCATTACATCTAACCCATAACACACTATACTCTGTCACTACATCTAACCCATATCACACTATACTTTATCATTACATCTAACCCATATAACACTATACTCCTCTATCATTACATCTAACCCATAACACACTATACTCTATCATTACATCTAACCCATATAACACTATACTCCTCTATCATTACATTTAACCCATAACACACTATACTCTATCATTACATCTAACCCATAACACACTATACTATATCATTACATCCAACCCATAACACACTATACACCTATATCATTACATCTAACCCATAACACACTATACTATATCATTACATCTAACCCATAACACACTATACTCCTATATCATTACATCTAACCCATAACACACTATACTCTATCATTACATCTAACCCATACCACACTTTACTCTATCATTACATCTAACCCATAACACACTATACTCCTCTATCATTACATCTTACCCATAACACACTATACTCTATCACTACATCTAACCCATAACACACTATACTCTATCATTACATCTAACCCATAACACACTATACTCCTATATCATTACATTTAACCCATAACACACTATACTCTATCACTACATCTAACCCATAACACACTATACTATATCATTACATCCAACCCATAACACACTATACTCCTATATCATTACATCTAACCCATAACACACTATACTCCTATATCATTACATCTAACCCATAACACACTATACTCTATCACTACATCTAACCCATAACACACTATACTCTATCACTACATCTAACCCATAACACACTATACTCCTATATCATTACATCTAACCCATAACACACTATACTCCACTATCATTACATCTAACCCATAACACACTATACTCCTATATCATTACATCTAACCCATAACACACTATACTCTATCACTACATCTAACCCATAACACACTATACTCCTATATCATTACATCTAACCCATAACACACTATACTCTATCACTACATCTAACCCATAACACACTATACTCCTATATCATTACATCTAACCCATAACACACTATACTCCACTATCATTACATCTAACCCATAACACACTATACTCTATCATTACATCTAACCCATAACACACTATACTCCTCTATCATTACATCTAACCCATAACACACTATACTCTATCACTACATCTAACCCATAACACACTATACTCTATCATTACATCTAACCCATATAACACTATACTCCTATATCATTACATCTAACCCATAACACACTATACTCTGTCACTACATCTAACCCATATCACACTATACTTTATCATTACATCTAACCCATATAACACTATACTCCTCTATCATTACATCTAACCCATAACACACTATACTCTATCATTACATCTAACCCATATAACACTATACTCTATCATTACATCTAACCCATAACACACTATACTATATCATTACATCTAACCCATATCACACTATACTCCTCTATCACTACATCTAAACCATATCACACTATACTCCTCTATCATTACATCTAACCCATAACACACTATACTCCTCTATCATTACATTTAACCCATAACACACTATACTCTATCATTACATCTAACCCATAACACACTATACTCCTCTATCATTACATCTAACCCATAACACACTATACTCCTCTATCACTACATCTAACCCATAACACACTATACTATATCATTACATCTAACCCATAACACACTATACTCCTATATCATTACATCTAACCCATAACACACTATACTCTATCATTACATCTAACCCATACCACACTTTACTCTATCATTACATCTAACCCATAACACACTATACTCCTCTATCATTACATCTAACCCATAACACACTATACTCTATCACTACATCTAACCCATAACACACTATACTCTATCATTACATCTAACCCATAACACACTATACTCCTATATCATTACATTTAACCCATAACACACTATACTCTATCACTACATCTAACCCATAACACACTATACTATATCATTACATCCAACCCATAACACACTATACTCCTATATCATTACATCTAACCCATAACACACTATACTCCTATATCATTACATCTAACCCATAACACACTATACTCTATCACTACATCTAACCCATAACACACTATACTCTATCACTACATCTAACCCATAACACACTATACTCCTATATCATTACATCTAACCCATAACACACTATACTCCACTATCATTACATCTAACCCATAACACACTATACTCCTATATCATTACATCTAACCCATAACACACTATACTCTATCACTACATCTAACCCATAACACACTATACTCCTATATCATTACATCTAACCCATAACACACTATACTCCACTATCATTACATCTAACCCATAACACACTATACTCCTATATCATTACATCTAACCCATAACACACTATACTCCACTATCATTACATCTAACCCATAACACACTATACTCCTATATCATTACATCTAACCCATAACACACTATACTCCTCTATCATTACATCTAACCCATAACACACTATACTCTATCATTACATCTAACCCATAACACACTATACTCCTATATCATTACATCTAACCCATAACACACTATACTCTATTATTACATCTAACCCATAACACACTATACTCCTATATCATTACATCTAACCCATAACACACTATACTCTATCATTACATCTAACCCATAACACACTATACTCCTATATCATTACATCTAACCCATAACACACTATACTCTATCACTACATCTAACCCATAACACACTATACTCTATCATTACATCTAACCCATATAACACTATACTCCTATATCATTACATCTAACCCATAACACACTATACTCTGTCACTACATCTAACCCATATCACACTATACTCTATCATTACATCTAACCCATATAACACTATACTCCTCTATCATTACATCTAACCCATAACACACTATACTCTATCATTACATCTAACCCATAACACACTATACTCTATCATTACATCTAACCCATAACACACTATACTCCTATATCATTACATCTAACCCATAACACACTATACTCTATTATTACATCTAACCCATAACACACTATACTCCTATATCATTACATCTAACCCATAACACACTATACTCTATCATTACATCTAACCCATAACACACTATACTCCTATATCATTACATCTAACCCATAACACACTATACTCTATCACTACATCTAACCAATAACACACTATACTCTATCACTACATCTAACCCATAACACACTATACTCCTATATCATTACATCTAACCCATAACACACTATACTCTATCACTACATCTAACCCATAACACACTATACTCTATCATTACATCTAACCCATATAACACTATACTCCTATATCATTACATCTAACCCATAACACACTATACTCTGTCACTACATCTAACCCATATCACACTATACTCTATCATTACATCTAACCCATATAACACTATACTCCTCTATCATTACATCTAACCCATAACACACTATACTCTATCATTACATCTAACCCATATAACACTATACTCCTCTATCATTACATCTAACCCATAACACACTATACTCTATCATTACATCTAACCCATAACACACTATACTCTATCATTACATCTAACCCATAACACACTATACTCTATCATTACATCTAACCCATATAACACTATACTCTATCATTACATCTAACCCATAACACACTATACTATATCATTACATCTAACCCATATCACACTATACTCCTCTATCACTACATCTAAACCATATCACACTATACTCCTCTATCATTACATCTAACCCATAACACACTATACTCCTCTATCACTACATCTAACCCATAACACACTATACTCTATCATTACATCTAACCCATAACACACTATACTCCTCTATCATTACATCTAACCCATAACACACTGTACTCTATCATTACATTTAACCCATAACACACTATACTCTATCATTACATCTAACCCATAACACACTATACTCTATCATTACATCTAACCCATAACACACTATACTCCTATATCATTACATCTAACCCATAACACACTATACTCTATCACTACATCTAACCCATAACACACTATACTCTATCATTACATCTAACCCATATAACACTATACTCCTATATCATTACATCTAACCCATAACACACTATACTCTGTCACTACATCTAACCCATATCACACTATACTCTATCATTACATCTAACCCATATAACACTATACTCCTCTATCATTACATCTAACCCATAACACACTATACTCTATCATTACATCTAACCCATATAACACTATACTCTATCATTACATCTAACCCATAACACACTATACTCCTCTATCACTACATCTAACCCATAACACACTATACTCTATCATTACATCTAACCCATAACACACTATACTCCTCTATCATTACATCTAACCCATAACACACTGTACTATATCATTACATTTAACCCATAACACACTATACTCTATCATTACATCTAACCCATAACACACTATACTCTATCATTACATCTAACCCATAACACACTATACTCCTATATCATTACATCTAACCCATAACACACTATACTCTATCACTACATCTAACCCATAACACACTATACTCTATCATTACATCTAACCCATATAACACTATACTCCTATATCATTACATCTAACCCATAACACACTATACTCCTCTATCACTACATCTAACCCATATCACACTATACTCTATCATTACATCTAACCCATAACACACTATACTCTGTCACTACATCTAACCCATATCACACTATACTCTATCATTACATCTAACCCATAACACACTATACTCTATCATTACATCTAACCCATATAACACTATACTCCTCTATCATTACATCTAACCCATAACACACTATACTCTATCATTACATCTAACCCATATAACACTATACTCTATCATTACATCTAACCCATAACACACTATACTCTATCATTACATCTAACCCATAACACACTATACTCCTCTATCATTACATCTAACCCATAACACACTATACCCTATCATTACATCTAACCCATAACACACTATACTCTATTATTACATCTAACCCATAACACACTATACTCCTATATCATTACATCTAACCCATAACACACTATACTCTATCATTACATCTAACCCATAACACACTATACAACTCTATCATTACATCTAACCCATAACACACTATACTCCTATATCATTACATCTAACCCATAACACACTATACTCTATCACTACATCTAACCCATAACACACTATACTCTATCATTATATCTAACCCATATAACACTATACTCCTCTATCATTACATCTAACCCATAACACACTATACTCTATCATTACATCTAACCCATATAACACTATACTCTATCATTACATCTAACCCATAACACACTATACTCTATCATTACATCTAACCCATATAACACTATACTCTATCATTACATCTAACCCATAACACACTATACTATATCATTACATCTAACCCATATCACACTATACTCCTCTATCACTACATCTAAACCATATCACACTATACTCCTCTATCATTACATCTAACCCATAACACACTATACTCCTCTATCACTACATCTAACCCATAACACACTATACTATCATTACATCTAACCCATAACACACTATACTCTATCATTACATCTAACCCATAACACACTATACTCCTCTATCATTACATCTAACCCATAACACACTGTACTCTATCATTACATTTAACCCATAACACACTATACTCTATCATTACATCTAACCCATAACACACTATACTCCTCTATCATTACATCTAACCCATAACACACTATACTCCTCTATCATTACATCTAACCCATAACACACTATAGTCTATCATTACATCTAACCCATAACACACTATACTATATCATTACATCTAACCCATAACACACTATACTCCTATATCATTACATCTAACCCATAACACACTATACTCTATCATTACATCTAACCCATACCACATTTTACTCTATCATTACATCTAACCCATAACACACTATACTCCTCTATCATTACATCTAACCCATAACACACTATACTCTATCACTAATCTAACCCATAACACACTATACTCTATCATTACATCTAACCCATAACACACTATACTCCTATATCATTACATTTAACCCATAACACACTATACTCTATCACTACATCTAACCCATAACACACTATACTCTATCATTACATCTAACCCATATAACACTATACTCCTATATCATTACATCTAACCCATAACACACTATACTCTGTCACTACATCTAACCCATATCACACTATACTCTATCATTACATCTAACCCATATAACACTATACTCCTCTATCATTACATCTAACCCATAACACACTATACTCTATCATTACATCTAACCCATATAACACTATACTCTATCATTACATCTAACCCATAACACACTATACTCCTCTATCACTACATCTAACCCATAACACACTATACTCTATCATTACATCTAACCCATAACACACTATACTCCTCTATCATTACATCTAACCCATAACACACTGTACTCTATCATTACATTTAACCCATAACACACTATACTCTATCATTACATCTAACCCATAACACACTATACTCTATCATTACATCTAACCCATAACACACTAAACTCCTATATCATTACATCTAACCCATAACACACTATACTCTATCACTACATCTAACCCATAACACACTATACTCTATCATTACATAACCCATATAACACTATACTCCTATATCATTACATCTAACCCATAACACACTATACTCCTCTATCACTACATCTAACCCATATCACACTATACTCTATCATTACATCTAACCCATAACACACTATACTCTGTCACTACATCTAACCCATATCACACTATACTCTATCATTACATCTAACCCATAACACACTATACTCTATCATTACATCTAACCCATATAACACTATACTCCTCTATCATTACATCTAACCCATAACACACTATACTCTATCATTACATCTAACCCATAACACACTATACTCTATCATTACATCTAACCCATAACACACTATACTCTATTATTACATCTAACCCATAACACACTATACTCCTATATCATTACATCTAACCCATAACACACTATACTCTATCATTACATCTAACCCATAACACACTATACAACTCTATCATTACATCTAACCCATAACACACTATACTCCTATATCATTACATCTAACCCATAACACACTATACTCTATCACTACATCTAACCCATAACACACTATACTCTATCATTACATCTAACCCATATAACACTATACTCCTCTATCATTACATCTAACCCATAACACACTATACTCTATCATTACATCTAACCCATATAACACTATACTCCTCTATCATTACATCTAACCCATAACACACTATACTCTATCATTACATCTAACCCATATAACACTATACTCTATCATTACATCTAACCCATAACACACTATACTATATCATTACATCTAACCCATATCACACTATACTCCTCTATCACTACATCTAAACCATATCACACTATACTCCTCTATCATTACATCTAACCCATAACACACTATACTCCTCTATCACTACATCTAACCCATAACACACTATACTCTATCATTACATCTAACCCATAACACACTATACTCTATCATTACATCTAACCCATAACACACTATACTCCTCTATCATTACATCTAACCCATAACACACTGTACTCTATCATTACATTTAACCCATAACACACTATACTCTATCATTACATCTAACCCATAACACACTATACTCCTCTATCATTACATCTAACCCATAACACACTATACTCCTCTATCATTACATCTAACCCATAACACACTATAGTCTATCATTACATCTAACCCATAACACACTATACTATATCATTACATCTAACCCATAACTACTCTCCTATATCATTATACTCCTATATCATTACATCTAACCCATAACACACTATACTCTATCATTACATCTAACCCATACATTTTACTATCTATCATTACATCTAACCCATAACACACTATACTCCTCTATCATTACATCTAACCCATAACACACTATACTCTATCACTAATCTAACCCATAACACACTATACTCTATATCTTATATCATTACATCTAACCCATAACACACTATACTCCTATATCATTACATTTAACCCATAACACACTATACTCTATCACTACATCTAACCCATAACACACTATACTATATCATTACATCCAACCCATAACACACTATACTCTTATATCATTACATCTAACCCATAACACACTATACTCCTATATCATTACATCTAACCCATAACACACTATACTCTATCACTACATCTAACCCATAACACACTATACTCTATCACTACATCTAACCCATAAACTCCACTATACCCTCCTATATCATTACATCTAACCCATAACACACTATACTCCACTATCATTACATCTAACCCATAACACACTATACTCCTATATCATTACATCTAACCCATAACACACTATACTCTATCACTACATCTAACCCATAACACACTATACTCCTATATCATTACATCTAACCCATAACACACTATA
>NW_027010569.1:0-30563 GCF_036934945.1 Oncorhynchus masou masou | reverse complement strand
TGTTTGTGTTGTCTTATGGAGTTGTTTGCGTTGTCTTATGGAGTTGTTTGCGTTGTCTTATGGAGTTGTTTGTGTTGTCTTATGGAGTTGTTTGCGTTGTCTTATGGAGTTGTTTGCGTTGTCTTATGGAGTTGTTTGTGTTGTTGTTTGCGTTGTCTTATGGAGTTGTTTGCGTTGTTGTTTGTGTTGTCTTATGGAGTTGTTTGCGTTGTTGTTTGTGTTGTCTTATGGAGTTGTTTGTGTTGTTGTTTGTGTTGTCTTATGGAGTTGTTTGTGTTTGCGTTGTCTTATGGAGTTGTTTGCGTTGTCTTATGGAGTTGTTTGTGTTGTCTTATGGAGTTGTTTGCGTTGTCTTATGGAGTTGTTTGCGTTGTCTTATGGAGTTGTTTGCGTTGTCTTATGGAGTTGTTTGTGTTGTCTTATGGAGTTGTTTGCGTTGTCTTATGGAGTTGTTTGCGTTGTCTTATGGAGTTGTTTGCGTTGTCTTATGGAGTTGTTTGCGTTGTCTTATGGAGTTGTTTGCGTTGTCTCATGGAGTTGTTTGCGTTGTCTCATGGAGTTGTTTTTGCATGGAGTTGTTTGCGTTGTCTTATGGAGTTGTTTGCGTTTGTCTTATGGAGTTGTTTGCGTTGTCTTATGGAGTTGTTTGCGTTGTCTTATGGAGTTGTTTGCGTTGTCTTATGGAGTTGTTTGCGTTGTCTTATGGAGTTGTTTGCGTTGTCTTATGGAGTTGTTTGCGTTGTCTTATGGAGTTGTTTGCGTTGTCTTATGGAGTTGTTTGCGTTGTCTTATGGAGTTGTTTGCGTTGTCTTATGGAGTTGTTTGCGTTGTCTTATGGAGTTGTTTGCGTTGTCTTATGGAGTTGTTTGCGTTGTCTTATGGAGTTGTTTGCGTTGTCTTATGGAGTTGTTTGCGTTGTCTTATGGAGTTGTTTGCGTTGTCTTATGGAGTTGTTTGCGTTGTCTTATGGAGTTGTTTGCGTTGTCTTATGGAGTTGTTTGCGTTGTCTTATGGAGTTGTTTGCGTTGTCTTATGGAGTTGTTTGCGTTGTCTCATGGAGTTGTTTGCGTTGTCTTATGGAGTTGTTTGGAGTTGTGCGTTTGTCTTATGGAGTTGTTTGCGTTGTTTGTGTTGTCTTATGGAGTTGTTTGCGTTGTCTCATGGAGTTGTTTGCGTTGTCTTATGGAGTTGTTTGCGTTGTCTATGGAGTTGTTTGTGTTGTCTTATGGAGTTGTTTCGTGTTGTCTTATGGAGTTGTTTGCGTTGTCTTATGGAGTTGTTTGCGTTGTTATGGAGTTGTTTTTGTCTTATGGAGTTGTTTGCGTTGTCTTATGGAGTTGTTTGCGTTGTCTCATGGAGTTGTTTGCGTTGTCTCATGGAGTTGTTTGCGTTGTCTTACGATATTATTAGAAAATCTGAGTTTTTATCCCTTGTAAAAGAAACAGAACATCACATTTAAAAACAATATATAATTATTATTATCAGCTGATTTCAGAAACACAGCCCACATGTCAGCCCCATGTTTAGTCTAGTTGCCCTGATCCTGACCCTGCTACTTATTAGAAATAGATTTTAAAACCTACATTCCTGGTGGTGCTGGTTCTCTCTATATTGTCTTCTATGACAGCAGGACACATAGAGATTTCACAGCTCCCCAGGAATAGCAGGCTCACTGCATCGCATGGAGAGCAACAGTATATCTGTCTGCCAAGCTAGCACACCGTCCTGGCCCGAGGAGGACCAGCTCTCAGTACGGACCAGCCTGCCTGGCCCTGCATCGCTGGCATCAGACAGACAGGCATATCTTGATGTTTCACACACCTCAGAGGAGGAAAGATGAGAGAGCTGGTTGGCCGCTCTCTCTCTCTCTTCCTCTCTTTCTCTCTCTCCTTCATCCGTTTATTCCTCTTTTTATCTCTCTTTCTTCCTCTTTTTCTCTCTCGTTCTTTCTCTCTTTCTCTCTCTCTTTCTTCCTCTCTTTCTCTCTGGCTGGCTGGCTGTGTCTGTCTGTCTGTCTGTCTGTCTGTCTGTCTGTCTGTCTGTCTGTCTGTCTCTGTGTCTCTGTCTGTCTCTCATTGTCAGTAACACCAGGAACAGTCCTGTCTGAGGTGTTGAGAATTCTGTCAAAACATTTTCCAGCACTTTGTCTCACGAAGAGGGCAGTTAGCTGTAGCAGGGCAGAGCAGGCAGAAGAGGGCAGTTAGCTGTAGCAGGGCAGAGCAGGCAGAAGAGGGCAGTTAGCTGTAGCAGGGCAGAGCAGACAGAAGAGGGCATTTAGCTGTAGCAGGGCAGAGCAGGCAGAAGAGGCCAGTTAGCTGTAGCAGGGCAGAGCAGGCAGAAGAGGGCAGTTAGCTGTAGCAGGGCAGAGCAGGCAGAAGAGGGCAGTTAGCTGTAGCAGGGCAGAGCAGGCAGAAGAGGGCAGTTAGCTGTAGCAGGGCAGAGCAGGCAGAAGAGGGCAGTTAGCTGTAGCAGGGCAGAGCAGGCAGAAGAGGGCATTTAGCTGTAGCTGGGCAGAGCAGGTAAAAGACTGCAGTTAGCTGTAGCAGGGCAGAGCAGAGCAGACAGAAGAGGGCAGTTAGCTGTAGCAGGGCAGAGCAGGCAGAAGAGGGCAGTTAGCTGTAGCAGGGCAGAGCAGGCAGAAGAGGGCAGTTAGCTGTAGCAGGGCAGAGCAGGCAGAAGAGGGCAGTTAGCTGTAGCAGGGCAGAGCAGACAGAAGAGTGCAGTTAGCTGTAGCAGGGCAGAACAGAGCAGGCTCTTTTAAAGCCTCGTTTGACTTCCTTCTGTCTGAGCTATTCTGATGGTGTTAAGGTCCGTGCTTCAATCAGCATTAGATTAAGTATATGTATGTATGACGTCTGTTGTTCACTACTTCTATAGGGAAACGTTAAGCCTGTCATACAAGGTTGATGTGACAGTCCTTCTATAGGGAAACATTAAGCCTGCCATACAAGGCTGAACAAGGTTGATGTGACAGTCCTTCTATAGGGAAACGTTAAGCCTGTCATACAAGGTTGATGTGACAGTCCTTCTATAGGGAAACGTTAAGCCTGCCATACAAGGTTGATATGACAGTCCTTCTCTAGGGAAACGTTAAGCCTGTCATACAAGGTTGATGTGACAGTCCTTCTATAGGGAAACGTTAAGCCTGTCATACAAGGTTGATGTGACAGTCCTTCTATAGGGAAACGTTAAGCCTGCCATACAAGGTTGATATGACAGTCCTTCTCTAGGGAAACGTTAAGCCTGCCATACAAGGCTGATGTGACAGTCCTTCTCTAGGGAAACGTTAAGCCTGCCATACAAGGCTGATGTGACAGTCCTTCTATAGGGAAACGTTAAGCCTGTCATACAAGGTTGATGTGACAGTCCTTCTATAGGGAAACGTTAAGCCTGCCATACAGGGTTGATGTGACAGTCCTTCTATAGGGAAACGTTAAGCCTGTCATACAAGGTTGATGTGACAGTCCTTCTATAGGGAAACGTTAAGCCTGTCATACAAGGCTGATGTGACAGTCCTTCTATAGGGAAACGTTAAGCCTGTCATACAAGGCTGATGTGACAGTCCTTCTATAGGGAAACGTTAAGCCTGTCATACAAGGCTGATGTGACAGTCCTTCTATAGGGAAACGTTAAGCCTGTCATACAAGGCTGATGTGACAGTCCTTCTATAGGGAAACGTTAAGCCTGTCATACAAGGCTGATGTGACAGTCCTTCTATAGGGAAACGTTAAGCCTGTCATACAAGGCTGATGTGACAGTCCTTCTATAGGGAAACGTTAAGCCTGTCATACAAGGTTGATGTGACAGTCCTTCTCTAGGGAAACGTTAAGCCTGCCATACAAGGCTGATGTGACAGTCCTTCTATAGGGAAACGTTAAGCCTGTCATACAAGGCTGATGTGACAGTCCTTCTATAGGGAAACGTTAAGCCTGTCATACAAGGCTGATGTGACAGTCCTTCTATAGGGAAACGTTAAGCCTGTCATACAAGGCTGATGTGACAGTCCTTCTATAGGGAAACGTTAAGCCTGTCATACAAGGTTGATGTGACAGTCCTTCTATAGGGAAACGTTAAGCCTGTCATACAAGGCTGATGTGACAGTCCTTCTCTAGGGAAACGTTAAGCCTGTCATACAAGGTTGATGTGACAGTCCTTCTATAGGGAAACGTTAAGCCTGTCATACAAGGTTGATGTGACAGTCCTTCTATAGGGAAACGTTAAGCCTGTCATACAAGGTTGATGTGACAGTCCTTCTATAGGGAAACGTTAAGCCTGCCATACAGGGTTGATGTGACAGTCCTTCTATAGGGAAACGTTAAGCCTGTCATACAAGGTTGATGTGACAGTCCTTCTATAGGGAAACGTTAAGCCTGTCATACAAGGTTGATGTGACAGTCCTTCTATAGGGAAACGTTAAGCCTGCCATACAAGGCTGATGTGACAGTCCTTCTATAGGGAAACGTTAAGCCTGCCATACAAGGTTGATGTGACAGTCCTTCTATAGGGAAACGTTAAGCCTGCCATACAAGGCTGATGTGACAGTCCTTCTATAGGGAAACGTTAAGCCTGCCATACAAGGTTGATGTGACAGTCCTTCTATAGGGAAACGTTAAGCCTGCCATACAAGGCTGATGTGACAGTCCTTCTATAGGGAAACGTTAAGCCTGCCATACAAGGCTGATGTGACAGTCCTTCTCTAGGGAAACGTTAAGCCTGTCATACAAGGTTGATGTGACAGTCCTTCTATAGGGAAACGTTAAGCCTGCCATACAAGGTTGATGTGACAGTCCTTCTATAGGGAAACGTTAAGCCTGCCATACAAGGTTGATGTGACAGTCCTTCTATAGGGAAACGTTAAGCCTGTCATACAAGGTTGATGTGACAGTCCTTCTATAGGGAAACGTTAAGCCTGCCATACAAGGTTGATGTGACAGTCCTTCTCTAGGGAAACGTTAAGCCTGCCATACAAGGTTGATGTGACAGTCCTTCTATAGGGAAACGTTAAGCCTGTCATACAAGGTTGATGTGACAGTCCTTTATAGTGCAGACTGTTCCATCCATCATCCTTCCTCTCTGCAGACTGAACCCTGTAAACATTACACAGCTGGTAAATAGCCCTCAAGAGGCACACGCATACACACACATTACACACACACACACACACACTTGCATACACACACATTACACACTTATACACACACACATTACACACACACACACACACACACATTACACACACACACACACACACATATTACACACACACACACACACACATTACACACACACATTACACACACACACATTACACACACACACACACACACACATTACACACACACACACATTACACACACACACACACACACATTACACACACACACACATTACACACACACACACACATTACACATACACACACACACACACACACACACATATTAAATAGAGTTAAATATAGTAACTGAGCGTTGCTCGTAAAGCATCTGAACGTAGGCCAAAAATGTTTTAAACAGTCACCTTTTTGTTTGGGGGAGATCATTTCAAATCAACGCCTCGTGGTGGGTACCTGGAGGAGTAACAAGTGGGAGGGCATGGGGGGGTAGAAGGGAGGTAACCGCTGTAAAATTATATTTTATTTTTTAAATAGCAGAGGGGGGAAAATGTGCAAGTCATAACGTATAGGGCTCATAAAGAGACGTGCCTGGGGCAGGTGTAAGATGAAACACATCGTCTCTTTTAAGCATCACATTGAAGCTTGTGATTTAAAAAAATATATAATTCACCTCCTTGAAGATGAAAGCTTTTCTCTCTCTTTCTCCTTCCAAATGAAAAGTGGAACCTCCGTCACAGATAGACTACATCGCTTCTTCACCTGGGGCATTTGTTTTCTTTCTCCCTGCAATCGGCGTGTGTTTGTGTTGCAAAGCCATGTTTGTGTTGCAGAGCCACGGGTTTATGCAGGTTACCAACACTGTTTGGATGCAATGAACGCGACGAGATCAACCTGTAAGATATATTTCCCTTTCTCTGTCTTTCTCTCTCTGTCTTTCTCTCTGTCTCTCTCTGTCTCTCTGTCTTTCTGTCTTTTTCTCTCTGTCTTTTTGTCTCTCTGTCTTTCTGTCTTTCTCTCTCTGTCTTTCTGTCTCTCTGTCTTTCTGTCTCTCTGTCTTTCTGTCTTTCTCTCTCTGTCTTTCTGTCTTTCTCTCACTGTCTCTCTGTCTTTCTCTCTCTGTCTCTCTGTCTTTCTGTCTTTCTCTGTCTTTCTGTCTCTCTCTCTCTCTTTCTGTCTTTCTCTCTCTCTTTCTGTCTTTCTCTGTCTTTCTTTCTCTCTCTGTCTTTCTCTCTCTCTCTGTCTTTCTCTCTCTCCTTCTGTCTTTCTCTCTCTCCTTCTGTCTTTCTCTGTCTTTCTTTCTGTCTTTCTTTCTCTCTCTGTCTTTCTCTCTTCTGTCTTTCTCTGTCTTTCTCTCTTTCTCTCTCTGTCTTTCTCTGTCTTTCTTTCTGTCTTTCTTTCTCTCTCTGTCTTTCTCTGTCTTTCTTTCTCTCTCTGTCTGTCTTTCTCTCTCTCTCTCCTGGCCCTGTATTGTCCCTATGAATCCTGATATGAAGGATGCCCCAGGGCGTGCTACTGTTGATGCGTTCCCTAGCGGGCTCATCAAACTAATGGAAGAGAAAGGCGTTGTGATGACTGAACGGCAGAAAGATATTACTCCCTTGACAAGTGGACCGATTAGACCAGACGGGAGTGACGGGAGGGATCTACCCAGGGCAACATTAGCGTGTGTGTGTCTTAGGGCAACATTTAGCGTCTGCAGGATTCCACCATCGTTTAGAGAGCAGCTTAGTGAGTTCACCTCCCTCATCACAACACATAGGGTTACGTCCCAAATTGCACCCTATTCCCTATTAAGTGCACTACTTTTGACTAGGTCCCATAGGGCACTATTTTGGACCAGAGATCTATGTAGAACAGGGATCAGAGAGAGAGAGAGAGAGAGAGAGAGAAATCCCAGACTCAAACATGTTATTTGCACATGATGGTACAGGAACATTTAGAGCAGTGAGAAATGAGAGATGGTTTTCTACATAATGCCACCGGTTCCCTTCTGTCTCACATAGTTATTAGTATCTGTCCTGTCTACATGTTTATAGAGTCACACTAAACACAGTACCTGTCCTGTCTAGATGTTTATAGAATCACACTAAACACTGTACCTGTCCTGTCTAGATGTTTATAGAATCACACTAAACACAGTACCTGTCCTGTCTAGATGTTTATAGAATCACACTAAACACAGTACCTGTCCTGTCTAGATGTTTATAGAATCACACTAAACACAGTATCTGTCCTGTCTACATGTTTATAGAGTCACACTAAACACAGTACCTGTCCTGTCTAGATGTTTATAGAATCACACTAAACACAGTACCTGTCCTGTCTAGATGTTTATAGAATCACACTAAACATGTGGACTCGATCTCCATGCTGTGTCCAGACAACCTAGCTACCCATCTCTCCACAGTGCAGACATAGGGTTGTGTATTAAATGGCCCCCTATTCAACTATGGGCCCTGGTCAATAGCCCTGGTCAATAGCCCTGGTCAACAGCCCTGGGCAGCAGAAGGGGAATAGGGTTTAATTTGGGACTCAACCTTCTATTCCTTCCAGGTTACACCATGAAATGCTCATCTCGCTGAACCATTCAGAGACCTGTGATCTGGGATCCTGAGCCAGTACAGGTGAATTAACCAGGCTTTACCCTCCTAGCCTGCTACCACTGCCCTCCAGCCTGCTACCCCCACTCTCTGATCCTATTCATAATATTAGCTTAATGGTTGCGCAGGGTTTTTGGCTGAACGGGGAACAAGGAGGTTTGGTTTACAGTGTTGGAACACGCACACACACACACACACACACACACACACACACACACAGTGTTGGACCTCGGTATCTCAGCAGGTTGGCTCTGAAGTTTGTTGGATTAATTAGTGCAGAGAAACACTCCTTCCGCCGTCTTCTTGGCAGTTACAACAGGACCTGGCATTACATAAAGAGCCAACAGGCACAGCCACTGGGATGGGAGGGAGGGCTTGAGAGGCGGGGGGAGAGAGGGAAGGAGGGGGAGAGGTAGAGAGAGAGAGAGAGAGAGAGGGAAGGAGGGGGAGAGGTAAAGAGAGAGAGAGGGAAGGAGGGGGAGAGGTAGAGAGGGAAGGAGGGGGAGAGGTAAAGAGAGAGAGAGAGAGAGAGACTGAGGGGACAGCGGTAGGAAGAGAGAGAGAGAGAGCGAGACTGAGGGGACAGAGGTAGGGAGAGAGTGAGGAGGGAAGGAGAAAGAGAGAGCAGACAAGCCTGACTAATTCCCAGCAGTAGGAGATAGAAGATATACAAGTGGTTTGCCTCTCTTTGGCTAAAGAGCTCATTTCAATCATTTATCAATACCTTCCTCTGTTAAAGCTGGCAAAGTTCTACCTCTGATCTCTCTCTCTCTCTCTCTCTCTCTCTCAATGTATCCTCTCTCTCTCTCTCTCTCTCTCTCTCTCTCTCTCTTTCACACTCAATCTATCCTCTCTCTCTCTCTCTCTCTCTCTCTCTCTCTCACTCTCAATCTATTCTCTCTCTTTCTCCCTCTCAATCTATTCTCTCTCTCCCTCTCAATCTATTCTCTCTCTCCCTCTCAATCTATCCCCTCTCTCTCTCCCCCTCTCAATCTATCCCCTCTCTCTCTCCCTCTCAATCTATCCCCTCTCTCTCTCCCTCTCAATCTATTCTCTCTCTCTCTCTCTCTCAATCTATTCTCTCTCTCTCTCTCTCTCTCTCTCTCCCCTCTCTCTCTCTCTCTCCCCTCTCTCTCTCTCCCGCCCTCTCACCTCTCCTCCTGTGTGGAACTGTCATCAGCCAAGGTTTAAGAATAAAGGTTTTTGTAAACTTGAACAATCTACCCTCTCCCTCTCTCTCCCTTCGCTCTTATTAAATGGTACAATAAAGCTTTTTTGAGTTTCAAATCCTCAGATATGCCCAAGCTTTTTTTTGCACTGGGATTTTCAAGGTCTTGATAATAAACCCATGGAGCTGTTAGTAAAACGCCTGTCTGTCTGTCAGCCCCCATGTCTGTCTGTCTGTTGCCCTGTCTCTGTCTGCCAGTCTGTTGGCCTGTCTGTCTGTCAGCCCGCATGTCTGTCTGTCTGTTGCCCTGTCTCTGTCTGCCGGTCTTTTGGCCTGTCTGTCTTTTGGCCTGTCTGTCTACCGGCCTATCTGTGTGTTGGCCTGTCTGTCTGTCAGCCCGCATGTCTGTCTGTCTGTTGGCCTGTCTGTCTGCCGGCCTGTCTGTCTACCGGCCTATCTGTGTGTTGGCCTGTCTGTAGGTCTGTCTGTCTGTTGGCCTGTCTGTAGGTCTGTCTGTCTGTTGGCCTCTATTGGCCTGTTTTTCTGTTGTCCCACCTGTCTGTTGGCCTCTATTGGCCTGTCTCTCTGTTGTCCCACCTGTCTGTTGGCCTCTATTGGCCTGTCTGTCTGTTGTCCCGCCTGTCTGTTGGCCTCTATTGGCCTGTTTTTCTGTTGTCCTGCCTGTCTGTTGGCCTCTAGTGGCCTGTTTTTCTGTTGTCCCGCCTGTCTGTTGGCCTCTATTGGCCTGTCTGTCTCTTGTCCCGCCTGTCTGTTGGCCTCTATTGGCCTGTCTGTCTGTTGTCCCGCCTGTCTGTTGGCCTCTATTGGCCTGTCTGTCTGTTGTCCCGCCTGTCTGTTGGCTGAATTGAGACCTCTCCATCTCATTTTCAAACGTTGCTATGGGCACAGCCAGACAACGGAAGTGATGGTTTCCACTTCAGCTTTACTTCCCTACTGCAGCTCAAACTTGCCAGAGTCAATTATTTGAAAGAGTCCATTTTATATAGTATAAAAGCCAAGTAAAGAAGTATAAGGGTAATTTAATATTTATTTAAATAAAGTTCGATAACTTTCGCGAGACTTACTAGAAGGCTAGTTCTGTTGTGATTATAACATTAGTGGTGTCAGAGTTAAGGCCCAGGCCATCCACCAAGCCAACAACTATATAATGAAACGATAGGTTATATAACTATAATGATAAACTATAGGCTATATAACTATAATGATAAACTATAGGCTATATAACTATAATGATAAACTATAGGCTATATAACTATAATGATAAACGATAGGTTATATAACTATAATGATAAACTATAGGCTATATAACTATAATGATAAACTATAGGCTATATAACTATAATGATAATCTATAGGCTATATAACTATAATGATAAACTATAGGTTATATAACTATAATGATAAACTATAGGCTATATAACTATAATGATAAACTATAGGCTATATAACTATAATGATAAACTATAGGCTATATAACTATAATGATAAACTATAGGCTATATAACTATAATGATAAACTATAGGCTATATAACTATAATGATAAAGTATAGGCTAAATAACTATAGGCTATATAACTATAATGATAAACTATAGGCTATATAAATATAATGATAAACTATAGGCTATATAACTATAATGATAAAGTATAGGTTATATAACTATAATGATAAACTATAGGCTACATATCTATAATGATAAACTATAGGCTATATAACGATAGGCTATATAACTATAATGATAAACTATAGGCTATATAACTATAATGATAAACTATAGCTTATATAACCATAGGCTATATAACTATAATGATAAACTATAGGCTATATAACTATAGGCTATATAACTATAATTATGAACTAGAGGTTCTATAACTATAATGATAAACTAAATCAAAATCAAATCAAATTTATTTATATAGCCCTTCGTACATCAGCTGATATCTCAAAGTGCTGTACAGAAACCCAGCCTAAAACCCCAAACAGCAAGCAATGCAGGTGTAGAAGCACGGTGGCTAGGAAAAACTCCCTAGAAAAGCCAAAACCTAGGAAGAAACCTAGAGAGGAACCAGGCTATGTGGGGTGGCCAGTCCTCTTCTGGCTGTGCCGGGTAGAGATTATAACAGAACATGGCCAAGATGTTCAAATGTTCATAAATGACCAGCATGGTCGAATAATAATAAGGCAGAACAGTTGAAACTGGAGCAGCAGCACGGCCAGGTGGACTGGGGACAGCAAGGAGTCATCATGTCAGGTAGTCCTGGGGCATGGTCCTAGGGCTCAGGTCCTCCGAGAGAGAGAAGGAGAGAATTAGAGAACGCACACTTAGATTCACACAGGACACCGAATTGGACAGGAGAAGTACTCCAGATATAACAAACTGACCCCAGCCCCCGACACATAAACTACTGCAGCATAAATACTGGAGGCTGAGACAGGAGGGGTCAGGAGACACTGTGGCCCCACCCGAGGACACCCCCGGACAGGGCCAAACAGGAAGGATATAACCCCACCCACTTTGCCAAAGCACAGCCCCCACACCACTGGAGGGATATCTTCAACCACCAACTTACCATCCTGAGACAAAGCTGAGTATAGCCCGCAAAGATCTCCGCCACGGCACAACCCAAGGGGGCGCCAACCCAGACAGGATGACCACATCAGTGAATCAACCCACTCAGGTGACGCACCCCCTCCAGGGACGGCATGAGAGAGCCCCAGCAAGCCAGTGACTCAGCCCCTGTAATAGGGTTAGAGGCAGAGAATCCCAGTGGAAAGAGGGAACCGGCCAGGCAGAGACAGCAAGGGTGGTTCGTTGCTCCCAGAGCCTTTCCGTTCACCTTCCCACTCCTGGGCCAGACTACACTCAATCATATGACCCACTGAAGAGATGAGTCTTCAGTAAAGACTTAAAGGTTGAGACCGAGTTTGCGTCTCTGACATGGGTAGGCAGACCGTTCCATAAAAATGGAGCTCTATAGGAGAAAGCCCTGCCTCCAGCTGTTTGCTTAGAAATTCTAGGGACAATTAGGAGGCCTGCGTCTTGTGACCGTAGCGTACGTGTAGGTATGTACGGCAGGACCAAATCAGAGAGATAGGTAGGAGCAAGCCCATGCAATGCTTTGTAGGTTAGCAGTAAAACCTTGAAATCAGCCCTTGCTTTGACAGGAAGCCAGTGTAGGGAGGCTAGCACTGGAGTAATATGATCAAATTTTTGGTTCTAGTCAGGATTCTAGCAGCCGTATTTAGCACTAACTGAAGTTTATTTAGTGCTTTATCCGGGTAGCCGGAAAGTAGAGCATTGCAGTAGTCTAACCTAGAAGTGACAAAAGCATGGATTAATTTTTCTGCATCATTTTTGGACAGAAAGTTTCTGATTTTTGCAATGTTACGTAGATGGAAAAAAGCTGTCCTTGAAATGGTCTTGATATGTTCTTCAAAAGAGAGATCAGGGTCCAGAGTAACGCCGAGGTCCTTCACAGTTTTATTTGAGATGACTGTACAACCATTAAGATTAATTGTCAGATTCAACAGAAGATCTCTTTGTTTCTTGGGACCTAGAACAAGCATCTCTGTTTTATCCGAGTTTAAAAGTAGAAAGTTTGCTGCCATCCACTTCCTTATGTCTGAAACACATGCTTCCAGCGAGGGCAATTTTGGGGCTTCACCATGTTTCATTGAAATGTACAGCTGTGTATCATCCGCATAGCAGTGAAAGTTAACATTATGTTTTCGAATAACATCCCCAAGAGGTAAAATATATAGTGAAAACAACAGCGGTCCTAAAACGGAACCTTGAGGAACACCGAAATTTACAGTTGATTTGTCAGAGGACAAACCATCCACAGAGACAAACTGATATCTTTCCGACAGATAAGATCTAAACCAGGCCAGAACTTGTCCGTGTAGACCAATTTGGGTTTCCAATCTCTCCAAAAGAATGTGGTGATCGATGGTATCAAAAGCAGCACTAAGGTCTAGGAGCACGAGGACAGATGCAGAGCCTCGGTCCGATGCCATTAAAATGTCATTTACCACCTTCACAAGTGCAGTCTCAGTGCTATGATGGGGTCTAAAACCAGACTGAAGCATTTCATATACATTGTTTGTCTTCAGGAAGGCAGTGAGTTGCTGAGCAACAGCCTTTTCTAAGATTTTTGAGAGGAATGGAAGATTCGATATAGGCCGATAGTTTTTTATATTTTCTGGGTCAAGGTTTGGCTTTTTCAAGAGAGGCTTTATTACTGCCACTTTTAGTGAGTTTGGTACACATCCGGTGGATAGAGAGCCGTTTATTATGTTCAACATAGGAGGGCCAAGCACAGGAAGCAGCTCTTTCAGTAGTTTAGTTGGAATAGGGTCCAGTAAGCAGCTTGAAGGTTTAGAGGCCATGATTATTTTCATCATTGTGTCAAGAGATATAGTACTAAAACACTTGAGCGTCTCTCTTGATCCTAGGTCCACGCAGAGTTGTGCAGACTCAGGACAACTGAGCTTTGAAGGAATACGCAGATTTAAAGAGGAGTCTGTAATTTGCTTTCTAATAATCATAATTTTTTTCCTCAAAGAAGTTCATGAATTTATCACTGCTAAAGTGAAAGTCATCCTCTCTTGGGGAATGCTGCTTTTTAGTTAGCTTTGCGACCGTATCAAAAAGGAATTTTGGATTGTTCTTATTGTCCTCAATTAAGTTAGAAAAATAGGCTATATAAAACTATAGGCTATATAACTAATGATAAACTATAGGTTATATAACTATAATGATAAACTATAGGTTATATAACTAATGATAAACTATAGGTTATATAACTATAATGATAAACTATAGATTATATAACTATAATGATAAACTATAGGCTACATATCTATAATGATAAACTAGAGGTTATATAACTATAATGATAAACTATAGGCTATATAACTATAATGATAAACTATAGGCTATATAACTATAATGATAAACTATAGGTTATATAACTATAAGGATAAACTATAGGCTACATATCTATAATGATAAACTAGAGGTTATATAACTATAGGCTATATAACTATAATGATAAACTATAGGCTATATAACTATAATGATACACTATAGGCTACATATCTATAATGATAAACTATAGGCTATATAACTATAATGATAAACTATAGGCTATATAACTATAATGATAAACTATAGCTTATAGATGCACTATTGTAAAGTGGCTGTTCCACTGGATGTCAGAAGGTGAATTCACCAATTTGTAAGTCGCTCTGGATAAGAGCGTCTGCTAAATGACTTAAATGTAAATGATGTTATATAACTATAGGCTATATAACTATAATGATAAACTATAGGCTATATAACTATAATGATAAACTATAGGCTATATAACTATAATGATAAACTATAGGCTATATAACTATAATGATAAACTATAGGCTATATAACTATAATGATAAACTATAGGCTATATAACTATAATGATAAACTATAGGTTATATAACTACAATGATAAACTATAGGCTATATAACTATAATTTTTTTTTTTTTTTTCCACCTTTATTTAACCAGGTAGGCTAGTTGAGAACACCTTTATTTAACCAGGTAGGCTAGTTGAGAACACCTTTATTTAACCAGGTAGGCTAGTTGAGAACACCTTTATTTAACCAGGTAGGCTAGTTGAGAACACCTTTATTTAACCAGGTAGGCTAGTTGAGAACACCTTTATTTAACCAGGTAGGCTAGTTGAGAACACCTTTATTTAACCAGGTAGGCTAGTTGAGAACACCTTTATTTAACCAGGTAGGCTAGTTGAGAACACCTTTATTTAACCAGGTAGGCTAGTTGAGAACACCTTTATTTAACCAGGTAGGCTAGTTGAGAACACCTTTATTTAACCAGGTAGGCTAGTTGAGAACACCTTTATTTAACCAGGTAGGCTAGTTGAGAACACCTTTATTTAACCAGGTAGGCTAGTTGAGAACACCTTTATTTAACCAGGTAGGCTAGTTGAGAACACCTTTATTTAACCAGGTAGGCTAGTTGAGAACACCTTTATTTAACCAGGTAGGCTAGTTGAGAACACCTTTATTTAACCAGGTAGGCTAGTTGAGAACACCTTTATTTAACCAGGTAGGCTAGTTGAGAACACCTTTATTTAACCAGGTAGGCTAGTTGAGAACACCTTTATTTAACCAGGTAGGCTAGTTGAGAACACCTTTATTTAACCAGGTAGGCTAGTTGAGAACAAGTTCTCATTTCCAACTGCGACCTGGCCAAGATAAAGCATAGCAGTGTGAACAGACAACACAGAGTTACACATGGAGTAAACAATTAACAAGTCAATAACCCAGTAGAAAAAAAGAGAGTCTATATACATTGTGTGGTCAAAAGGCATGAGGAGGTAGGCGAATAATTACAATTTGGCAGATTATCACTGGAGTGATAAATGATCAGATGGTCATGTACAGGTAGAGATACTGGTGTGCAAAAAGCAGAAAAGTAAATAAATATAAACAGTATGGGGATGAGGTAGGTGAAAATGGGTGGGCTATTTACCGATAGACTATGTACAGCTGCAGCGATCGGTTAGCTGCTCAGATAGCAGATGTTTGAAGTTAGTGAGGGAGATAAAAGTCTCCAACTTCAGTGATTTTTGCAATTCGTTCCAGTCACAGGCGGCAGAGAACTGGAACGAAAGGCGGCCAAATGAGGTGTTGGCTTTAGGGATGATCAGTGAGATACACCTGCTGGAGCGCGTGCTACGGATGGGTGTTGCCATCGTGACCAGTGAACTGAGATAAGGTGGAGCTTTACCTAGCATGGCCTTGTAGACGACCTGGAGCCAGTGGGTCTGGCGACGAATATTTAGCGAGGGCCAGCCGACGAGAGCATACATGTTGTAGTGGTGGGTGGTATAAGGTGCTTTAGTAACAAAACGGATGGCACTGTGATAAACTGCATCCAGTTTGCTGAGTAGAGTGTTGGAAGCTATTTTGTAGATGACATCTCCGAAGTCGAGGATCGGTAGGATAGTCAGTTTTACTAGGGTAAGTTTGGCGGCGTGAGTGAAGGAGGCTTTGTTGCGAAATAGAAAGCCGACTCTAGATTTGATTTTCGATTGGAGATGTTTGCTATGAGTCTGGAAGGAGAGTTTACAGTCTAGCCAGACACCTAGGTACTTATAGGTGTCCACATATTCTTATTCATATTCATGAGGTCTCTAACACAGAGATCCTGGTTCAGACCATTCATGATGTCTCTACCACAGAGCCTGGTTCAGACCAGTCATGAGGTCTCTAACACGCAGATCCTGGTTCAGACCAGTCATGAGGTCTCTAACACACAGATCCTGGTTCAGACCATTCATGAGGTCTCTAACACACAGAGCCTGGTTCAGACCAGTCATGAGGTCTCTAACACACAGATCCTGGTTCAGACCAGTCATGAGGTCTCTAACACACAGATCCTGGTTCAGACCAGTCATGAGGTCTCTAACACACAGATCCTGGTTCAGACCAGTCATGAGGTCTCTAACACACAGATCCTGGTTCAGACCAGTCATGAGGTCTCTAACACACAGATCCTGGTTCAGACCAGTCATGAGGTCTCTAACACACAGATCCTGATTCAGACCAGTCATGAGGTCTCTAACACACAGAGCCTGGTTCAGACCAGTCATGAGGTCTCTAACACGCAGATCCTGGTTCAGACCGGTCATGAGGTCTCTAACACACAGATCCTGGTTCAGACCGGTCATGAGGTCTCTAACACACAGATCCTGGTTTAGACCGGTCATGAGGTCTCTAACACACAGATCCTGGTTCAGACCAGTCATGAGGTCTCTAACACACAGATCCTGGTTCAGACCAGTCATGAGGCCTCTAACACACAGATCCTGGTTCAGACCAGTCATGAGGCCTCTAACACACAGATCCTGGTTCAGACCAGTCATGAGGCCTCTAACACACAGATCCTGGTTCAGACCAGTCATGAGGTCTCTAACACACAGATCCTGGTTCAGACCAGTCATGAGGCCTCTAACACACAGATCCTGGTTCAGACCAGTCATGAGGTCTCTAACACACAGATCCTGGTTCAGACCAGTCATGAGGTCTCTAACACACAGATCCTGGTTTAGACCATTCATGAGGTCTCTAACACACATCCTGTTTCAGACCGTTCACTGCTTACAGCGTGTGTTCATTGTCATAGCGACAACAGCAAATGATACTTCAATGTACATGTAGTCCTAATGTAATAATAATATAGTACCTCGTATTTAAATGTAGCAATTCAACAACAAACAGTGTTTATCCTGCATATCTATTACAGAATGTCATTGCCTCGTTGCTCAAGGGGTTTGCACGACATTTCTCTTTTTTTCTAATGATTGTCAATTCCTTTGGTTCTTCCTTGTCATTGTGCTCCATCTCTCTCTCTGTCCTGTACACCTGTTTATAATGCATCAGTACACAATGTCACCATAACCGCCCACTTTCTCTCCTGAACTTTCCGCGACATGTTCTATGCTTGAACACCTGTTCTTATATTCATAGATTAGCAAGAGCTTGTTTTTGTAACTCTAATAAGATATTAGGCTTTAGTATATAAACAAATCTAAATAAATATCCAGTAGCTTTTACCTGGGATTTCACGAGCTGAGGAATGGCCTATAGGAGAGAGGCTTGAGGAATGGCCTATAGGAGAGAGGCTTGAGGAATGGCCTATAGGAGAGAGGCTTGAGGAATGGCCTATAGGAGAGAGGCTTGAGGAATGGCCTATAGGAGAGAGGCCTGAGGAATGGCCAATAGGAGAGAGGAGAGAGGCTTGAGGAATGGCCTATAGGAGAGAGGCTTGAGGAATGGCCTATAGGAGAGAGGCTTGAGGAATGGCCAATAGGAGAGAGGCCTGAGGAATGGCCAATAGGAGAGAGGAGAGAGGCTTGAGGAATGGCCTATAGGAGAGAGGCTTGAGGAATGGCCAATAGGAGAGAGGCTTGAGGAATGGCCAATAGGAGAGAGGCTTGAGGAATGGCCAATAGGAGAGAGGAGAGAGGAATGGCCAATAGGAGAGAGGATTGAGGAATGGCCTATAGGAGAGAGGAGAGAGGAATGGCCTATAGGAGAGAGGCTTGAGGAATGGCCAATAGGAGAGAGGCCTGAGGAATGGCCAATAGGAGAGAGGAGAGAGGCTTGGCCTATAGGAGAGAGGCTTGAGGAATGGCCAATAGGAGAGAGGCTTGAGGAATGGCCAATAGGAGAGAGGCCTGAGGAATGGCCAATAGGAGAGAGGAGAGAGGCTTGGGGAATGGCCTATAGGAGAGAGGCTTGAGGAATGGCCAATAGGAGAGAAGCTTGAGGAATGGCCTATAGGAGAGAGGTTTGAGGAATGGCCTATAGGAGAGAGGCTTGAGGAATGGCCTATAGGAGAGAGGCTTGAGGAATGGCCTATAGGAGAGAGGCTTGAGGAATGGCCAATAGGAGAGAGGCTTGAGGAATGGCCTATAGGAGAGAGGCTTGAGGAATGGCCAATATGAGAGAGGTTTGAGGAATGGCCAATAGGAGAGAGGCTTGATGAATGGCCAATATGAGAGGTTTGAGGAATGGCCTATATGAGAGAGGCTTGAGGAATGGCCTATAGGAGAGAGGCTTGAGGAATGGCCTATAGGAGAGAGGCTTGAGGAATGGCCTATAGGAGAGACGCTTGAGGAATGGCCAATATGAGAGAGGCTTGAGGAATGGCCTATAAGAGAGAGGCTTGAGGAATGGCCAATAGGAGAGAGGCTTGAGGAATGGCCAATAGGAGAGAGGCTTGAGGAATGGCCTATAGGAGAGACGCTTGAGGAATGGCCAATAGGAGAGAGGCTTGAGGAATGGCCTATAGGAGAGAGGCTTGAGGAATGGCTAATATGAGAGAGGTTTGAGGAATGGCCAATAGGAGAGAGGCTTGATGAATGGCCAATATGAGAGAGGTTTGAGGAATGGCCTATAGGAGAGAGGCTTGAGGAATGGCCTATAGGAGAGAGGCTTGAGGAATGGCCAATATGAGAGAGGCTTGAGGAATGGCCTATAGGAGAGAGGCTTGAGGAATGGCCAATAGGAGAGAGGCTTGAGGAATGGCCAATAGGAGAGAGGCTTGAGGAATGGCCAATATGAGAGAGGTTTGAGGAATGGCCTATAGGAGAGGGGCTTGAGGAATGGCCTATAGGAGAGAGGCTTGAGGAATGGCCAATAGGAGAGAGGCTTGAGGAATGGCCAATATGAGAGAGGTTTGAGGAATGGCCTATAGGAGAGAGGCTTGAGGAATGGCCTATAGGAGAGAGGCTTGAGGAATGGTCTATAGGAGAGAGGCTTGAGGAATGGCCTATAGGAGAGAGGCTTGAGGAATGGCCAATAGGAGAGAGGCTTGAGGAATGGCCAATAGGAGAGAGGCCTGAGGAATGGCCAATAGGAGAGAGGAGAGAGGCTTGGGGAATGGCCTATAGGAGAGAGTCTTGAGGAATGGCCAATAGGAGAGAGGCTTGAGGAATGGCCTATAGGAGAGAGGCTTGAGGAATGGCCAATATGAGAGAGGTTTGAGGAATGGCCAATAGGAGAGAGGCTTGATGAATGGCCAATATGAGAGAGGTTTGAGGAATGGCCTATAGGAGAGACGCTTGAGGAATGGCCTATAGGAGAGAGGCTTGAGGAATGGCCAATAGGAGAGAGGCTTGAGGAATGGCCAATATGAGAGAGGTTTGAGGAATGGCCTATAGGAGAGAGGCTTGAGGAATGGCCTATAGGAGAGATGCTTGAGGAATGGCCTATAGGAGAGAGGCTTGAGGAATGGCCTATAGGAGAGACGCTTGAGGAATGGCCAATAGAGAGAGGCTTGAGGAATGGCCTATAGGAGAGAGGCTTGAGGAATGGCTAATATGAGAGAGGTTTGAGGAATGGCCAATAGAGAGAGGCTTGATGAATGGCCAATATGAGAGAGGTTTGAGGAATGGCCTATAGGAGAGAGGCTTGGGGAATGGCCTATAGGAGAGAGGCTTGATGAATGGCCAATATGAGAGAGGTTTGAGGAATGGCCTATAGGAGAGAGGCTTGAGGAATGGCCTATAGGAGAGAGGCTTGAGGAATGGCCTATAGGAGAGAGGCTTGAGGAATGGCCTATAGGAGAGAGGCTTGAGGAATGGCCTATAGGAGAGAGGCTTGAGGAATGGCCTATAGGAGAGAGGCTTGCGTAGCCTACAGCCTGTTGCACACTGGAACAGCTGGAAGAGACAGGCTGGTGATGTGTAGCCGAAGTAAGAAGCTAAATATTAGCTAGATATTAGGCCATTCATTAGCTAATTAATATGGCTATTGGCTCAATATTTACCTGTCAAAGTGCAACAAAAATAAGTTAATAGATGATGAAATGGCAGATCTGTCGTGCGTTCCACAAAGCTCCTCTATTGATTAGGCCTTGGTCGATGTTTTTAGACAAGAACATTATATTATACCTGCTACAACAACACACTGCAACTTAATTATTGTCCATAGGCTGTAAACTGCAGTAATTTAGGCTCAATTGAATACCTGCTCTGAGGTCCTTTTTTGTTGCATGCTGAAATAACTGGCCTAAAACCTAGGTCTGATTGTGCAGCTATTTGGATCAGTCTGGGTCTATTCTGGACCGTTTAGAAGGTCCAGAAAGGTACATTAGCAGGTCACTCATAAGGTGTATGTTGTCTGGATGTAGCCTATCGGTGTTAATGGAATAATGTGTCCCTGACCAAAGGGGTGGGGGGGGGGGGGGTCAAAATCAAAAGTAACAGTCAGTATCTGGTGTGGCCACCAGCTGCATTAAGTACTGCAGTGCATCTCCTCTTCATGGACTGAACCAGATTTGCCAGTTCTTGCTGTGAGATGTTACACTCTTCCACCAAGGCACCTGCAAGTTCCCGGACATTTCTGGGGGGAATGGCCCTAGCCCTCACCCTCCGATCCAACAGGTCCCAGACGTGCTCAATGGGATTGAGATCCGGGCTCTTCGCTGGCCATGGCAGAACACTGGCATTCCTGTCTTGCAGGAAATCACGCTCAGAACGAGCACTATGGCTGGTGGCATTGTCATGCTGGAGGGTCATACCAAATGAGGGAGGAGGATGTCTTCCCTGTAACGCACAGAGATTGCCTGCAATGACAACAAGCTTTGTCCAATGAAGCTGTAACACACCGCCCCAGACCATGACGGACCCTCCAAATTGATCCCGCTGCAGAGTACAGGCCTCGGTGTAATGCTCATTCCTCGTCAGAGAAGAGCACTTTTTGCCAGTCCTGTCTGGTCCAGCGACGTTGGGTTTGTGCCCATAGGCGACATTGTTGCCGGTGATGTCTGGTGAGGACCTGCCTTACAACAACAAAAGGCCTCCAGCCTCTCTCAGCCTATTACGGACAGTCTGAGCGCTGATGGAGGGATTGTACGTTCCTGGTGTAACTCTGGCAGTTGTTGTTGCCATCCTGTACCTGTCCCGCAGGTGTGATGTTCGGATGTACCGATCCTGTGCAGGTGTTGTTACACGTGGTCTGCCACTGCGAGGACGATCAGCTGTCCGTCCTGTCTCCCTGTAGCGCTGTCTTAGGTGTCTCACAGTACGGACATTGCAATTTATTGCCCTGGCCACATCTGCAGTCCTCATGCCTCCTTGCAGCATGCCTAAGGCACGTTCACGCAGATAAGCAGGAACCCTGGGCATCTTTCTTTTGGTGTTTGTCAGAGTCAGTAGAAAGGCCTCTTTAGTGTCCTACGTTTTCATAACTGTGACCTTAATTCCCTACCGTCCGTAAGCTGTTAGTGTCTTAACGACCGTTCAGCAGGTGCATGTTCATTAATTGTTTATGGTTCATTGAACAAGCATGGGAAACAGTGTATAAACCCTTTACAGTGAAGATCTGTGAAGTTATTTGGATTTTTACGAATTATCTTCAAGCGACAGGGGTACTGAAAAAGGGACGTTTCTTTTTTGTTTGTTGCTGAGTTTATATCCAGTCAATTTACAAAGAAAAAAAAAGGTTGGTCAGATAAGGAAATCGTAGATTCCCTCGGTCGACCTATCCACTCCCTCTCAGTCCCCGGGTACGCAGCTAGAGAAATCTGCCCTGTTTCAGTTTATTAGGAACAACAAATGTATCTTATCTCGGTTACAACGATACAATGTAATGTAGAATGTTATTATTGTTTTCAAGTGAGTACGAAACTCTAGTCTAGGCTTTAAAAGGCACTGAATATAGCCCTACGTCATTTGAACAGCTGCTCAAAAGGCCTGGCGTTTTTGAATCTATATTAATTTAGAACTTCAACTAACCTGCCTGATTGGTCAACCATTTGGATCAGCTATGAGTTGTTTTGCTTCTCTGCTGTTTAGCCTTCAAGTTCCAGACACATCAGCAGGTCAGTAATATGGTGTATATGGTGTATCAGCAGGTCAGTAATATGGTGTATATGGTGTATCAGCAGGTCAGTAATATGGTGTATCAGCAGGTCAGTAATATGGTGTATCAGCAGGTCAGTAATATGGTGTATCAGCAGGTCAGTAATATGGTGTATCAGCAGGTCAGTAATATGGTGTATCAGCAGGTCAGTAATATGGTGTATCAGCAGGTCAGTAATATGGTGTATCAGCAGGTCAGTAATATGGTGTATCAGCAGGTCAGTAATATGGTGTATCAGCAGGCCAGTAATATGGTGTATCAGCAGGTCAGTAATATGGTGTATCAGCAGGTCAGTAATATGGTGTCAGCAGGCCAGTAATATGGTGTATCAGCAGGTCAGTAATATGGTGTATCAGCAGGTCAGTAATATGGTGTAATATGGTGTAATATGGTGTATATGGTGTATCAGCAGGTCAGTAATATGGTGTATCAGCAGGTCCAGTAATATGGTGTATCAGCAGGTCAGTAATATGGTGTATCAGCAGGTCAGTAATATGGTGTATCAGCAGGTCAGTAATATGGTGTATCAGCAGGTCAGTGTATGGTGCAGGTCAGTAATATGGTGTATCAGCAGGTCAGTAATATGGTGTATCAGCAATATGGTGTATCAGCAGGTCAGTAATATGGTGTATCAGCAGGTCAGTAATGGTGTATCAGCAGGTGTATGGTGTATCAGCAGGTCAGTAATATGGTGTATCAGCAGGTCAGTAATATGATGTATCAGCAGGTCAGTAATATGGTGTATCAGCAGGTCAGTAATATGGTGTATCAGCAGGTCAGTAATATGGTGTATCAGCAGGTCAGTATATGGTGTATCAGCAGGTCAGTAATATGGTGTATCAGCAGGTCAGTAATATGGTGTATATGGTGTATCAGCAGGTCAGTAATATGGTGTATCAGCAGGCCAGTAATATGGTGTATCAGCAGGTCAGTAATATGGTGTATCAGCAGGTCAGTAATATGGTGTATCAGCAGGTCAGTAATATGGTGTATCAGCAGGTCAGTAATATAGTGTATCAGCAGGTCAGTAATATGGTGTATCAGCAGGTCAGTAATATGGTGTATCAGCAGGTCAGTAATATGGTGTATATGGTGTATCAGCAGGTCAGTAATATGGTGTATCAGCAGGTCAGTAATATGTGTATCAGCAGGTCAGTAATATGGTGGTGTATCAGCAGGTCAGTAATATGAGTATATGGTGTATGTATCAGCAGGTCAGTAATATGGTGTATATGGTGTATCAGCAGGTCAGTAATATGGTGTATCAGCAGGTCAGTAATATGGTGTATCAGCAGGTCAGTAATATGGTGTATCAGCAGGTCAGTAATATGGTGTATCAGCAGGCCAGTAATATGGTGTATCAGCAGGTCAGTAATATGGTGTATCAGCAGGTCAGTAATATGGTGTATCAGCAGGTCAGTAATATGGTGTATCAGCAGGTCAGTAATATGGTGTATCAGCAGGTCAGTAATATGGTGTATCAGCAGGTCAGTAATATGGTGTATCAGCAGGTCAGTAATATGGTGTATCAGCAGGTCAGTATAATATGGTGTATCAGCAGGCAGGTATGGTGTATCAGCAGGTCAGTAATATAGTGTATCAGCAGGTCAGTAATATGGTGTATCAGCAGGTCAGTAATATGGTGTATCAGCAGGTCAGTAATATGGTGTATCAGCAGGTCAGTAATATAGTGTATCAGCAGGTCAGTAATAGTATAGGTCAGTAATATGGTGTATATATCAGCAGGTGTAATATGGTGTATCAGCAGGTCAGTAATATGGTGTATCAGCAGGCCAGTAATATGGTGTATCAGCAGGCCAGTAATATGGTTTATCAGCAGGTCAGTAATATGGTGTATCAGCAGGTCAGTAATATGGTGTATCAGCAGGTCAGTAATATGGTGTATCAGCAGGTCAGTAATATGGTGTATCAGCAGGTCAGTAATATAGTGTATCAGCAGGTCAGTAATATGGTGTATATGGTGTATCAGCAGGTCAGTAATATGGTGTATCAGCAGGTCAGTATGGTGTATCAGCAGGCCAGTATGGTGTATAGCAGGTGTAATATAGGCCAGTAATATGGTGTATCAGCAGGTCAGTAATATGGTGTATCAGCAGGTCAGTAATATGGTGTATCAGCAGGTCAGTAATATAGTGTATCAGCAGGTCAGTAATATGGTGTATCAGCAGGTCAGTAATATGGTGTATCAGCAGGTCAGTAATATAGTGTATCAGCAGGTCAGTAATATGGTGTATATGGTGTATCAGCAGGTCAGTAATATGGTGTATCAGCAGGTCAGTAATATGGTGTATCAGCAGGCCAGTAATATGGTGTATCAGCAGGTCAGTAATATAGTGTATCAGCAGGTCATGGTGTATATGGTGTATCAGCAGGCCAGTAATATGGTGTATCAGCAGGTCAGTAAGTGTATCAGCAGGTCAGTGTATCAGCAGGTCAGTAATATGGTGTATCAGCAGGTCAGTAATATAGTGTATCAGCAGGTCAGTAATATGGTGTATCAGCAGGTCAGTAATCAGCAGGCCAGTAATATAGTGTATCAGCAGGTCAGTAATATGGTGTATCAGCAGGTATATGGTGTATCAGCAGGTCAGTAATATCAGCAGGCCAGTAATATGGTGTATCAGCAGGTCAGTATATGGTGTATCAGGCAGGTATCAGCAGGTCAGTAATATGGTGTATCAGCAGGTCAGTAATATGGTGTATCAGCAGGTCAGTAATGGTATATCAGCAGGTCAGTAATATGGTGTATCAGCAGGCCAGTAATATGGTGTATCAGCAGGTCAGTAATATGATGTATCAGCAGGTCAGTAATATGGTGTATCAGCAGGTCAGTAATATGGTGTAGTGTATCAGCAGGTCAGTAATATGGTGTATCAGGTCAGTAATATAGTGTATCAGCAGGTCAGTAATATGGTGTATCAGCAGGTCAGTAATATGGTGTATCAGCATGGTGTAATATATGGTGTATCAGCAGGTCAGTAATATGGTGTATCAGCAGGTCAGTAATATGGTGTATCAGCAGGCCAGTAATATGGTTTATCAGCAGGCCAGTATATGGTGTATCAGCAGGTCAGTAATATGGTGTATCAGCAGGTCAGTAATATGGTGTATATGTAATATGGTGTATCAGCAGGTCAGTAATATGGTGTATCAGCAGGTCAGTAATATAGTGTATCAGCAGGTCAGTAATATGGTGTATATGGTGTATCAGGCAGTAATATGGTGTATCAGTAATATGGTGTATCAGCAGGTCAGTAATATGGTGTATCAGCAGGTCAGTAATATGGTGTATCAGCAGGTCAGTAATATGGTGTATCAGCAGGTCAGTAATATAGTGTATCAGCAGGTCAGTAATATGGTGTATATGGTGTATCAGCAGGTCAGTAATATGGTGTATCAGCAGGTCAGTAATATAGTGTATCAGCAGGTCAGTAATATGGTGTATATGGTGTATCAGCAGGTCAGTAATATAGTGTATCAGCAGGTCAGTAATATGGTGTATCAGCAGGCCAGTAATATGGTGTATCAGCAGGCCAGTAATATGGTGTATCAGCAGGCCAGTAATATGGTGTATCAGCAGGTCAGTAATATGGTGTATCAGCAGGTCAGTAATATAGTGTATCAGCAGGTCAGTAATATGGTGTATCATGGTGTATCAGGTCAGTAATATGGTGTATATGGTGTATCAGCAGGTCAGTAATATGGTGTATCAGCAGGTCAGTAATATGGTGTATATGGTGTATCAGCAGGTCAGTAATATGGTGTATCAGCAGGTCAGTAATATGGTGTATCAGCAGGTCAGTAATATGGTGTATCAGCAGGTCAGTAATATGGTGTATCAGCAGGTCAGTAATATGGTGTATCAGCAGGTCAGTAATATGGTGGTATGGTGCATCAGCAGGTCAGTAATATGGTGTATCAGCAGGTCAGTAATATGGTGTATCAGCAGGTCAGTAATATGGTGTATCAGCAGGTCAGTAATATGGTGTATCAGCAGGGTAATATGGTAATATGGTGTATCAGCAGGTCAGTAATAATAATGTATATGGTGTATCAGCAGGTCAGTAATATGGTGTATCAGCAGGTCAGTAATATGGTGTATCAGCAGGTCAGTAATATGGTGTATATGGTGTATCAGCAGGTCAGTAATATGGTGTATCAGCAGGCCAGTAATATGGTGTATCAGCAGGTCAGTAATATGGTGTATCAGCAGGCCAGTAATATAGTGTATCAGCAGGTCAGTAATATGGTGTATCAGCAGGTGTAATATCAGCAGGTCAGTAATATGGTGTATATGGTGTATCAGCAGGCCAGTAATATGGTGTATCAGCAGGTCAGTAATATGGTGTATCAGCAGGTCAGTAAATATCAGCAGGTGTATCAGCAGGTCAGTAATATGGTGTATCAGCAGGTCAGTAATATAGTGTATATGGTGTATCAGCAGGTCAGTAATATGGTGTATATGGTGTATCAGCAGGTCAGTAATATGGTGTATCAGCAGGTCAGTAATATGGTGTATCAGCAGGTCAGTAATATGGTGTATCAGCAGGTCAGTAATATGGTGTATCAGCAGGTCAGTAATATGGTGTATATGGTGTATCAGCAGGTCAGTAATATGGTGTATCAGCAGGTCAGTAATATGGTGTATCAGCAGGTCAGTAATATGGTGTATCAGCAGGTCAGTAATATGGTGTATCAGCATCAGTAATATGGTGTATATGGTGTATCAGGTCAGTAATATGGTGTATCAGCAGGTCAGTAATATGGTGTATCAGCAGGTCAGTAATATGGTGTATCAGTGGGTCAGCAGGTAATATGGTGTATCAGCAGGTCAGTAATATGGTGTATCAGCAGGTCAGTAATATGGTGTATCAGCAGGTCAGTAATATAGTGTATCAGCAGGTCAGTAATATGGTGTATCAGCAGGCCATTAATATGGTGTATCAGCAGGTCAGTAATATTGTGTATCAGCAGGTCAGTAATATGGTGTATCAGCAGGTCAGTAATATGGTGTATCAGCAGGTCAGTAATATGGTGTATCAGCAGGTCAGTAATATGGTGTATATGGTGTATCAGCAGGTCAGTAATATGGTGTATATGGTGTATCAGCAGGTCAGTAATATGGTGTATCAGCAGGTCAGTAATATGGTGTATCAGCAGGTCAGTAATATGGTGTATCAGCAGGTCAGTAATATGGTGTATATGTATCAGCAGGTCAGTAATATAGTGTGTAATATGGTGTATCAGCAGGCCAGTAATATGGTGTATATGGTGTATCAGCAGGTCAGTAATATAGTGTATCAGCAGGTAATATGGTGTATATGGTGTATCAGCAGGTCAGTAATATGGTGTATCAGCAGGTCAGGTGTATCAGCAGGTCAGTATATGGTGTATGGTGTATCAGCAGGCCAGTAATATGGTGTATATGGTGTATCAGCAGGCCAGTAATATGGTGTATCAGCTGGTCAGTAATATGGTGTATCAGCAGGTCAGTAATATGGTGTATATGGTGTATCAGCAGGTCAGTAATATGGTGTATAGGCCAGTAATATGGTGTATCAGCTGGTCAGTAATATGGTGTATCAGCAGCTGGTCAGTAATATGGTGTATATGGTGTATCAGCTGGTCAGTAATATGGTGTATCAGCAGGTCAGTAATATAGTGTATCAGCAGGTCAGTAATATGGTGTATCAGCATGGTGTATCAGCAGGTCAGTAATATGGTGTATATGGTGTATCAGCAGGTTAAATATGGTGTATCAGCAGGCCAGTAATATGGGTGTATCAGCTGGTCAGTAATATGGTGTATCAGCAGGTCAGTAATATGGTGTGTATCAGCAGGCCAGTAATATGGTGTATATGGTGTATCAGCAGGTCAGTAATATGGTGTATATGGTGTATCAGCTGGTCAGTAATATGGTGTATCAGCAGGTCAGTAAAATGGTGTATATGGTGTATCAGCAGGTCAGTAATATGGTGTATATGGTGTATCAGCTGGTCAGTAATATGGTGTATCAGCTGGTCAGTAATATGGTGTATATGGTGTATCAGCAGGCCAGTAAGTATCAGCAGGTCGGTAATATGGTGTATATGGTGTATCAGCAGGTCAGTAATATGGTGTATATGGTGTATCAGCAGGTCAGTAATATGGTGTATCAGCATGTCAGTAATATGGTGTATATGGTGTATCAACAGGCCAGCAATATGGTGTATATGGTGTATCAGCATGTCAGTAATATAGTGTATATGGTGTATCAGCAGGCCAGTAATATAGTGTATCAGCAGTGTGTGGTGTGTGGTCTGTATGGTGTGTGTGTGGTGTGTGTGTGGTGTCTGTGTGTGGTCTGTGTGTGTGGTGTGTGTGTGGTGTGTGTGTGTGTGTGGTGTGTGGATGGTATACAGAGCATCACAGCGCCAAGCAGCATGCCTTGGGTTGCGTGACCTGTGAAAATTCCCATAGGGCCATTCTGCCTGTCACAGGAAGTGCAGGGCTCGGTGTGATTGTGGTCCAGATATAATCAGAGGGGGTCACAGCAGTGTGTGGTGAGTGAGATCCGAGACCAACACAGCCATTCAGTATCTGCTATAGTTAATTTCCTCTGCTGATGGAGAGTTAGTTGAATGTGGTTTGTGCCTCTCTCTCAAGAGAAGTTCCCTGTCACCTATGGGCAGCCATAACATCAGGACAGCTTTATTATCCACTACTTATCTGTCTCTGCCCATCCGTCGTTACACTGTATGGGTCAAGGATAATGATCGTGACAGTGTTTTGAAGAGTGACCCGTTTGTGAGATATCTTCATCAAGCTGTTTCAGAGACAGCGACAGCTAGCGATGCCAGAGACGGAGGCAGCTAGCGATGCCAGAGACAGCTAAGCGATGCAGAGACGGGAGGCAGCTACGATGCCAGAGACGGAGGCAGCTAGCGATGTCAGAGACATAGACAGCTAGCGATGCCAGAGATTGAGGCAGCTAGCGATGCCAGAGGCAGCTAGCGATGCCAGAGACGGAGGCAGCTAGCGATGTCAGAGACAGCTAGCGATGCCAGTGACGGAGGCAGCTAGCGATGCCAGTGACAGCTAGCAATGCCAGAGACGGAGGCAGCTAGCGATGCCAGAGATTGAGGCAGCTGCGATGCCAGAGGCAGCTAGCGATGCCAGAGACATAGACAGCTAGTGATGCCAGAGACGGAGACAGCTAGCGATGCCAGAGACAGCTAGCGATGCCAGAGACAGCTAGCGATGCCAGAGACGGAGGCAGCTAGCGATGCCAGAGACGGAGGCAGCTAGCAATGGCAGAGACGGAGACAGCTAGCGATGGCAGAGACAGCTAGTGAGGCCAGAGACGTAGACAGCTAGCGATGCCAGAGACAGCTAGCGATGCCAGAGATGGAGACAGCTTGCGATGCCATAGACAGCTAGTGATGCCAGAGACGGAGACAGCTAGCGATGCCAGAGACAGCTAGCGATGCCAGAGACGGAGAAAGCTAGCGATGCCAGAGACTTTTACCTACTGTATTTAGTGCCCATAGGGCTCCATAGGGCTCTGGTATAAGTAGTGCACTACACAGGGCTCTGGTATAAAGTAGTGCACTACACAGGGCTCTGGTATAAAGTAGTGCACTACACAGGGCTCTGGTATAAAGTAGTGCACTACACGGGGCTCGGGTATAAAGTAGTGCACTACACGGGGCTCTGTATAAAGTAGTGCACTACACGGGGCTCTGGTATAAAGTAGTGCACTACGGGGCTCTGGTATAAAGTAGCACTACACAGGGCTCTGGTATAAAGTAGTGCACTACACAGGGCTCTGGTATAAAGTAGTACCCTACACACTGCTCTGGTATAAAGTAGTGCACTACATAGGGCTCTGGTATAAAGTAGTGCACTATATAGGGAATAGGACCCGTTTGGGTCACAACCTCTGTCTATTTGTATTGTCATGGATGGAACCTCTTCACATCGGGACGAGCCGTGGGAAATACCGACACGTTTTGACACAGGCCTTGTTCCCTCCCTGTCAGAAAAAGAAACAGGCGGTTGAAATGAATGAAAAGTACGGTGATGGTGGGGTTCTTTCAGAGTCGCCAGAATCAGCCCGTCGCCTATTTCACTTTGATGTGGAAAATAAACTCATTTTATTACAGCCAAGGCTACAGTAATTAGCACTCACAGACTTTCATGTTGGTCGAAAGGGAGA
>NW_027010568.1:0-30582 GCF_036934945.1 Oncorhynchus masou masou | reverse complement strand
CTTTCAACCTTCATCTCTCATGAGCATGTACAGGAGTTGTAGCGATGAGACAAGATAGTAGCTACTAAAAACAATTGGATACCACAAAATTGGGGGAGAAAAAATGGGTAAAATGAAAATAATTTAAAAAAAGTGAGAAACAGTGCTGTTTTTTGTCAATGGCTTCAGTGATATCATTTAAAACCTTCATGGCTGCTGTAATTGTGCTATGCTTCTTCCTGAAGCCCAATTGGTACATTGATAAAATAGAGTTAGTAAATAAAAACTCTTTTAGCTGTTCACTTACAAGGGTTTCCAGTGTTTTCACCAGGGGTGACAGCTTTGAGATTGGCCTATAATTATTTAAATGAGTTGGATCTCCCCCTTTAACTTCTTGCGTCGCGCAATCCCGGATCCGGGATTCTATTTATAGCCTCAAGCTCATTAGCATAACGCAACGTTAACTATTCATGAAAATCGCAAATGAAATGAAATAAATATATTTGCTCTCAAGCTTAGACTTTTGTTAACAACACTGTCATCTCAGATTTTCAAAATATGCTTTTCAACCATAGCTAAACAAGCATTTGTGTAAGAGTATTGATAGCTAACATAGCTATAAGTCTAGAATTCAGCCAGCAACATTTTCACAAAAACAAGAAAATCATTCAAATAAAATCATTTACCTTTGAAGAACTTCAGATGTTTTCAATGAGGAGACTCTCAGTTAGATAGCAAATGTTCAGTTTTTCAAAAAAATATTATTTGTGTAGGACAAATCGCTCCATTTTGTTCACGTTTGGCTATGAAAAAAACCTGTATCCAGTTATAGCCTCAAGCTCATTAGCATAACGTAACGTTAACTATTTATGAAAATCGCAAATGAAATGAAATGAATGTGCTAGCTTTCAAGCTTAGCCTTTTCTTAACAACACTGTCATCTCAGATTTTCTAAATATGCTTTTGAACCATAGCAAATCAAGCATTTGTGTAAGAGTATTGCAAGCTAGCTTAGCATTTTGCGTAGCATTTAGCACGCAACATTTTCAGATAACCAAATAAATAAAATCATTTACATTTGAAGAGCTTCGGATGTTTTCAATGAGGAGACTCTCAGTTACATAGCAAATGTTCAGTTTTTCCTGAAAGAATCTTTGTGTAGGAGAAATCGCTCCGTTTTGTACATCACATTTGGCTACCGAAACGAACCGAAAATTCAGTCACCAAAACGTCAAACTTTTTCCGAATTAACTCCATAATATCGACCGAAACATGGCAAACGTTGTTTAGAATCAATCCTCAAGGTGTTTTTTCACATATCTCTTCATTGATATGCAGTTCGTGGAAGCCTGCTTTCCCCTCAGAATCGCATGGAAAAATACCAGCAGCTGAAAATGACGCACCAATTTCGACGGAGGACACCGGGCGGACACCTGGAAAATGTAGTCTCTTATGGTTAATCTTCCAATGATATGCCTACAAATACGTCACAATGCTGCAGACACCTTGGGGAAACGATAGATAGGGCAGGCTCATTCCTCTCGCATTCACAGCCATATAAGGAGACAATGGAAAACAGAGCCTCAAAAATCCTGCTGATTTCCTGGTTGCGGTTTCATCTTGGTTTTGCCTGTAGCTCCCGTTCTAGGGCACCCACAGACAATATCTTTGCTAAATCTTTCTTTATCTTTGCTAAAAGCTATCAATTATATGCATAGTCGAGCATCTTTTTGTGACAAAATATCTTGTTTAAAACGGGAAAGTTTTTCATCCAAAAATGAAATAGCGCCCCCAGAGTTTCAAGAGGTTAAAAGTGGTAGGACAAATGCTGATTTCCAGATCTTTGGAATTTCATTACATTCCAGGTGTTACGGTTTTCTGTATGGGAAGGAGAGTCAGACCAAAATGCGGCGTGTTGATTACGATTCATGTTTAATGACAAACACACGAAACACAAACACTACAAAACAATAAACGTAATGAACGTAACGAAAACCGAAACAGCCTATACTTGTGTAAACTAACACAGAACAAGGACATAGGACACTAAGGACGTAAGGACAATCACCCACGAAACACTCAAAGAATATGGCTGCCTAAATATGGTTCCCAATCAGAGACAACGATCAACACCTGCCTCTGATTGAGAACCACTTCAGACAGCCATAGATTCACCTAGAACACCCCACTAAGCTACCACCCCAATACATGTGAAAAAACCCCAATACAAAACACACCACATACAAAAACCCATGCCACAACCCTGGCCTGACCAAATAAACGAAGACAAACACAACATACTTCGACCAGGGCGTGACAGAATCCCCCCCAAGGTGCGGACTCCCGGACGCACACCAAAAACCATAGGGGAGGGTCCGGGTGGGCGTCTGTCCATGGTGGCGGCTCCGGCGCGGGACGTGGACCCCACTCTATCAAAGTCTTAGTCCCTCCTCCTCGCGTCCTTGGATAGTCCACCCTCGCCGCCGACCATGGCCTAGTAGTTCTCACCCAGAACCCCACTGGACTGAGGGGCAGCTCGGGACTGAGGGGCAGCTCGGGACTGAGGGGTATTTTATTTTATTTATTTTTTTATTTCACCTTTATTTAACCAGGTAGGCTAGTTGAGAACAAGTTCTCATTTGCAACTGCGACCTGACCAAGATAAAGCTTAGCAGTGTGAACAGACAACACAGAGTTACACATGGAGTAAACAATTAACAAGTCAATAACACAGTACAAAAAAGGGGAGTCTATATACATTGTGTGCAAAAGGCATGAGGAGGTAGGCGAATAATTACAATTTTGCAGATTAGCACTGGAGTGATAAATGATCAGATGGTCATGTACAGGTAGAGATACTGGTGTGCAAAAGAGCAGAAAAGTAAATAAATAAAAACAGTGTGGGGATGAGGTAGGTGAAAAAGGGTGGGCTATTTACCAATAGACTATGTACAGCTGCAGCGATCGGTTAGCTGCTCAGATAGCACATGTTTGAAGTTGGTGAGGGAGATAAAAGTCTCCAACTTCAGGGATTTTTGCAATTCGTTCCAGTCACAGGCAGCAGAGTACTGGAACGAAAGGCGGCCAAATGAGGTGTTGGCTTTAGGGATGATCAGTGAGATACACCTGCTGGAGCGCGTGCTACGGATGGGTGTTGCCATCGTGACCAGTGAACTGAGATAAGGCGGAGCTTTACCTAGCATGGACTTGTAGATGACCTGGAGCCAGTGGGTCTGGTGACGAATATGTAGCGAGGGCCAGCCGACTAGAGCATACAAGTCGCAGTGGTGGGTGGTATAAGGTGCTTTAGTGACAAAACGGATGGCACTGTGATAAACTGCATCCAGTTTGCTGAGTAGAGTGTTGGAGGCAATTTTGTAGATGACATCGCCCAAGTCGAGGATCGGTAGGATAGTCAGTTTTACTAGGGTAAGTTTGGCGGCGTGAGTGGAGGAGGCTTTGTTGCGGAATAGAAAGCCGACTCTTGATTTGATTTTCGATTGGAGATGTTTGATATGAGTCTGGAAGGAGAGTTTACAGTCTAGCCAGACACCTAGGTACTTATAGGTGTCCACATATTCAAGGTCGGAACCATCCAGGGTGGTGATGCTCGTCGGTCATGCGGGTGCAGGCAGCGATCGGTTGAAAAGCATGCATTTGGTTTTACTAGTGTTTAAGAGCAGTCGGAGGCCACGGAAGGAGTGTTGTATGGCATTGAAGCTTGTTTGGAGGTTGGATAGCACAGTGTCCAAGGACGGGCCGGAAGTATATAGAATGGTGTCGTCTGCGTAGAGGTGGATCAGGGAATCGCCCGCAGCAAGAGCAACATCATTGATATATACAGAGAAAAGAGTCGGCCCGAGAATTGAACCCTGTGGCACCCCCATAGAGACTGCCAGAGGACCGGACAGCATGCCCTCTGATTTGACACACTGAGCTCTGTCTGCAAAGTAATTGGTGAACCAGGCAAGGCAGTCATCTGAAAAACCGAGGCTACTGAGTCTGCCGATAAGAATATGGTGATTGACAGAGTCGAAAGCCTTGGCAAGGTCGATGAAGACGGCTGCACAGTACTGTCTTTTATCGATGGCGGTTATGATATCGTTTAGTACCTTGAGTGTGGCTGAGGTGCACCCGTGACCGGCTCGGAAACCAGATTGCACAGCGGAGAAGGTACGGTGGGATTCGAGATGGTCAGTGACCTGTTTGTTGATTTGGCTTTCGAAGACCTTAGATAGGCAGGGCAGGATGGATATAGGTCTCGGGACTGAGGGGTAGCTCGGAACTGAGGGGAAGCTCAGCACTGAGAGGAAGCTCAGCACTGAGAGGAAGCTCAGGCAGGTAGTTGGATCTGGCAGATCCTGGCTGGCTGGCGGTTCTGGCAGATCCTGGCTGACTGGCGGATCTGGAAGGGTCTGGCTGACTGGCGGATCTGGAAGAGTCTGGCTGACTGGCAGATCTGGAAGAGTCTGGCTGACTGGCAGATCTGGAAGAGTCTGGCTGACTGGCGGATCCTGGCTGACTGGCGGATCTGGAAGAGTCTGGCTGACTGGCGGATCTGGAAGAGTCTGGCTAACTGGCAGATCTGGAAGAGTCTGGCTGACTGGCAGATCTGGAAGAGTCTGGCTGACTGGCGGATCCTGGCAGACTGACGGATCCTGGCTGACTGGTGGATCTGGAAGAGTCTGGCTGACTGGCGGATCTGAAAGAGTCTGGCTGACTGGAAGAGTCTGGCTGACTGGCGGATCTGGAAGAGTCTGGCTGACTGGCGGATCTGAAAGAGTCTGGCTGACTGGCGGATCTGGAAGAGTCTGGCTGACTGGCGGATCCTGGCAGACTGACGGATCTGGCTGCTCCATGCTGAGTGGCAACTCTGGCTGCTCCATGCTGACTGGCGGCTCTGGCTGCTCCATGCAGACCAGCAGCTCTGGCTGCTCCATGCTGACTGACGGCTCTGGCTGCTCAATACTGACTGACGGCTCTGGCTGCTCCATGCAGACTGGCAGCTCTGGCGACTTCTTGCAGACTGGCAGCTCTGGCGGCTTCTTGCAGACTGGCAGCTCTGGCAGCTCCTTGCAGACTGGCAGCTCCTTGCAGACTGGCAGCTCTGGCTGCTCCATGCAGACCAGCAGCTCTGGCTGCTCCATGCAGACTGGCAGCTCTGGCTGCTCCATGCAGACTGGCAGCTCTGGCTGCTCCATGCAGACTGGCAGCTCTGACTGCTCCATGCAGACTGACAGCTCTGGCTGCTTCATGCAGGCTGGCAGCTCTGGCTGCGCTGAACAGGCAGGAGACTCTGGCAGCTCAGGAGAGGAGGAAGGCTCTGGCAGCGCTGGAAAGGCTAGGCGCACTGTAGGCCTGATGCGTGGTGCTGGCACTGGTGGTACTGGGCCGAGGACACGCACAGGAAGACTGGTGCGGGGAGCTGCCAGTACATCGTACTGTTCACATCATGCCACAAATACATCGGCACTTGGACAAGTGGACCAAGTGAAAAAGAGCTAGTTCTTGCAGACAACGTCCAATGGACGGGAGAGCACATTGTCAAACAGCCCCATTGATGTTAATGGGGGCCGGTGCCCCAGTGTTGAGTATCAGCGTGGCAGACGTGTTGTTGCCTACCCTCACCACCTGGGGGTGGCCAGTCAGGAAGTCCAGGTTCCAGATGCAGAGGGAGGTGTTTAGTCCCAGAGTCCTTAGCTTAGTGATGAGCTTCGTGGGCACTATGATGTTGAACGCTGAGCTGTAGTCAATGAACAGCATTCTCATGTCGGTGGTCCTTTTGTCCAGGTGGGGAAGGGCAGTGTGGAGTGCGATTGAGATTGCGTCATCTGTGGATCTGTTGGGGCGTTATGCGAATTGGAGTGGCTCTAGGGTATCTGGAAGGATGCTGTCGATGTGTGCCATGACCCGCCTTTCAAAGCACTTCAAGGCTACTGATGTGAGTGCTAAGGGGCGGTAATCATTTAGGCGGTTTACCTTCACTTCCTTTCGGCACAGGGACTATGGTGGTCTGCTTGAAACATGTAGGTATTACAGACTCAGTCAGGGGGAGGTCGAAAATGTCAGTGAAGACACCTGCCAGTTGGCTCGCGCTTTGAGTACACATCCAAGTAATCTATCTGGCCCCGCTGCTTTGATAATAGGTTTTGCTCGCATCGGCTACCTAGAGCGTTATCAAACAGTCATCCAGAACAGCTGGTGCTCTCGTGCATGCTTCAGTGTTGCTTGCATCGAAGCGAGTATAAAAGGCATCTAGCTCCTCTGGTAGGCTGATGATTGAGGTGGTATACTCCTCAATGCCATTGGATGAATCCCAGAACGTATTCCAGTCTGTACTAGCAAAGCATGGCTGGGTAATGAGCCTCCCATATATGGGCCCTTGTCAAAAGTAGTGCATTGTAAAGGGAATAGGGTGCCAATTGGTCTTAGTGACTTTTAGTGGTTCAGAAAGAATATGCATGGTCAGTGTTTCGTGCATCAGATGATGGTAGCATGAGTTGATTAAGACACATAGGGCTTATGTCCGCTGAGAATGGCTGGTGGTGCTCCCATGTCTGAGAGAGAGATTTATATATATATATATATATATATATATATATATATATATATATATATATATATATATATATATATATATATATATATATATATATATATATAGCGGGCCAGGCCACTCTCTGCCTGCAAGGAGAAAGGAGGCTGGCACAACACACACAATCAGGGTCATGTCAGCCGTGTTCCCTTTGTAGCTGTCCGCCCAACCCGGAAGCTATCAGTTTCAGTAAACTCTTCTTGGTTTGGATCAGTACCACTGACTGTAGATGGCTGAACATGACGGTAGCTACATGGATGTTGGGGTGTGAGAAACAAAATGTGTTCTGTGTTCCTCCCATGTGTCTGTTTTTAGATTCAGAAAGGATGAGGGAATTTCCTCAGCCCTAACCTCATTATCTGTGATTCAATCATGGCCAACTATTTGCGAAAGACTCAATCATTGAAAGCGTTCCCCTCTGTCCCTGTGACGGCACACACACATCCTCAGTCTGTCCCTGTGACAGCACACACACAGCCTCAGTCTGTCCCTGTGACAGCACACACACAGCCTCAGTCTGTCCCTGTGACGGCACACACACAGCCTCAGTCTGTCCCTGTGACGGCACACACACAGCCTCAGTCTCTGTCCCTGTGACAGCACACACACAGCCTCAGTCTGTCCCTGTGACAGCACACACACATCCTCAGTCTGTCCCTGTGACAGCACACACACAGCCTCAGTCTGTCCCTGTGACGGCACACACACATCCTCAGTCTGTCCCTGTGACAGCACACACACAGCCTCAGTCTGTCCCTGTGACGGCACACACACAGCCTCAGTCTGTCCCTGTGACAGCACACACACAGCCTCAGTCTGTCCCTGTGACAGCACACACACAGCCTCAGTCTGTCCCTGTGACAGCACACACACAGCCTCAGTCTGTCCCTGTGACAGCACACACACAGCCTCAGTCTGTCACTGTGACGGCACACACACAGCCTCAGTCTGTCCCTGTGACAGCACACACAGCCTCAGTCTGTCCCTGTGACAGCACACACACAGCCTCAGTCTGTCACTGTGACGGCACACACACAGCCTCAGTCTGTCCCTGTGACAGCACACACACAGCCTCAGTCTGTCCCTGTGACAGCACACACACAGCCTCAGTCTGTCCCTGTGACAGCACACACACAGCCTCAGTCTGTCCCTGTGACAGCACACACACAGCCTCAGTCTGTCACTGTGACGGCACACACACAGCCTCAGTCTGTCCCTGTGACAGCACACACACAGCCTCAGTCTGTCCCTGTGACAGCACACACACAGCCTCAGTCTGTCCCTGTGACGGCACACACACAGCCTCAGTCTGTCCCTGTGACGGCACACACACAGCCTCAGTCTCTGTCCCTGTGACAGCACACACACAGCCTCAGTCTGTCCCTGTGACAGCACACACACATCCTCAGTCTGTCCCTGTGACAGCACACACACAGCCTCAGTCTGTCCCTGTGACGGCACACACACATCCTCAGTCTGTCCCTGTGACAGCACACACACAGCCTCAGTCTGTCCCTGTGACGGCACACACACAGCCTCAGTCTGTCCCTGTGACAGCACACACACAGCCTCAGTCTGTCCCTGTGACGGCACACACACAGCCTCAGTCTCTGTCCCTGTGACAGCACACACACAGCCTCAGTCTGTCCCTGTGACAGCACACACACATCCTCAGTCTGTCCCTGTGACAGCACACACACAGCCTCAGTCTGTCCCTGTGACGGCACACACACATCCTCAGTCTGTCCCTGTGACAGCACACACACAGCCTCAGTCTGTCCCTGTGACGGCACACACACAGCCTCAGTCTGTCCCTGTGACGGCACACACACAGCCTCAGTCTGTCCCTGTGACAGCACACACACAGCCTCAGTCTGTCCCTGTGACAGCACACACACAGCCTCAGTCTGTCCCTGCTGCTGGGAGTGGGACAACAGGAACATCAGTGTTTCTACAGACAGATATACAACACAAATGGAAAATAATCTTGGCAGCTTATTCCTTGTCCTTTAGTCTGTCTATGTACTCTCTGGGACTGTGGTAGTTGATGTAAATGATTCTGTCGGCCATGGTAGGACAGTGTGTCTGAGCCATAGATCATGGGACTCCTGGCTGTGTGTTTGAGTCACTGTAACCGTCATAGAGTATGATAGTCACATGTATCAAACCAAATCTGTACTGTATATTCTATCTACAAAGCAGCCAGTCAGGACTTTGATGGAACTAAACTAATCTTGCTCTACTACTGATGTGAAAAACATTCTACACATTTGTGACAAACACACATTGTACTTCACGTCCTCATTTCTTTCTCTCTCTGTGTGTGTGTTTGTGTGTATGTGTGTGTGTGTGTGTGTGTGTGTGTGTGTGTGTGTGTGTGTGTGTGTGGTGTGTGTGTGTGTGTGTGGGTGTGTGTGTGTGTGTGTGTGTGTGTGTGTGTGTGTGTGTGTGTGTGTGTGTGTGTGTGTGTGTGTGTGTGTGTGTGTGTGTGTGTGTGTGTGGCTGCCTGGTGTGATTGTAGGGTTGGCTCGCCCCTGTGTCTGTAATTTTGGACTCATTAAAACAAAAGGACTGATTTTCATCCCATGTGGGAGTTGTGGGGTTGGCTCTGCCCACTTTGGTGCCACTCCTGGGCATTTTAACCAGCACTGCTGTTGGTGCTTTTACACTGAGCTTCACACCATGCGCCTCTCAAATACCCTTGAGAAGCAAATTGGCTGAATTATGAATGATAATACGTTTGTTTAAAAAATCTTGGACGTTTGGTACTTGGATTGATGTGATTTGTAGATGACCCTGTGTCAGGGGACACAGATTCTTACTGTTAATGAGATCAGAGGAGCAGGGATGGTGTCGCCTCTCATTCTGTCTCCTGCCTGTCTGCCTCCTGGGCTGCGTCCCAATGGTACCCTGTTTCCTTTATAGTGCACTTACTTTTGACCAGAGCTCTTTGGGCCTAGTAGTTCACTATCAAGGGAATGGGGTGCCATTTCAGACACACCCCTGGGTTTGGTCAGTAAAGAAGTGCCCCACAGAGAAGTGCCCCACCCAGAGTTTTTCATTCGGGTGGATATTGAGGTGCTGGTAGATCCACCATGCATTTTACGGCCCCATCCGTCCTTAATGACAAGACAGTGACGGCATTTATCAAATTAGCTGCTGTCAATTGTGGTAACATGGGATTACCACGGCAACACTGTGATCAACTTCATTTGATCCTGCTCGGCGCCCACGGCTATGCTTAGCTGAGATTTCATTTTCATTTTCGAGAGTCCCATTTTGGCTGATCCCCCCCCCCCCCTTTCTGTGGGGTTAAATTGCGTGTAAATTGGATATTTAGGGGGATGTTGGGGATCAGAGGGAAAAGGCCACCCTCTCTCTCCTTGAGGCATCTCACGGTAGTCTCCTGCCCCCTCCCTAAGGGCCCCTCTCTCTCTCTCCCTCTCTTCCATCCCTCCTCTCTCTCTCTGTCTCTCCCTCTTTACATCCCTCCTCTCTCTCTCCCTCTTCCACCCCTCCTCTCTCTCTCTCTCCCTCTTTACACCCCTTCTCTCTCTCTCTCCCTTTTCCACCCCTCCTCTCTCTCTCTCTCTCTCTCTCTCTCTCTCTCTCCCTCTTTACACCCCTTCTCTCTCTCTCTCCCTTGTCCACCCCTCCTCTCTCTCTCTCTCTCTCTCTCCCTCTTACACCCCTCTTCTTTCTCTCTCTCTCTCCCTTGTACACCCCTCCTCTCTCTCTCCCTCTTACACCCCTCCTCTCTCTCCCTCTTACACCCCTCCTCTCTATCTCTCCCTCTTCTACCCCTCCTCTCTCTCTCCCACTTACACCCCTCCTCTCTCTCTCCCTCTTCCACCCCTCCTCTCTCTCTGTCTCTCCCTCTTTACACCCCTCCTCTCTCTCTCTCTTACACCCCCTCCTCTCTCTCTCCCTCTTCCACCCCTCCTCTTTCTCTCTCTCTCTCTCTCTCCCTCTTCCACCCCTCCCACCACTCCCCTATCTCTCTCCCTCTTCCTCCCCTCCTCTCTCTCTCTCCCACTTCCACCCCTCCTCTCTGTCTCTCCCTCTTCCACCCCTCCTCTTTCTCTCTCTCTCCCTCTTTACACCCCTCCTCTCTCTCTCTCTCTCTCTCGCTCCCTCTTACACCCCTCCTCTCTCTCTCCCTCTTCCACCCCTCCTCTCTCTCTCTCTCTTCCTCCCCTCCTCTCTCTCTCTCCCTCTTCCACCCCTCCTCTCTCTCTCTCTCTCTCCCTCTTTACACCCCTCCTCTCTCTCTCCCTCTTCCACCCCTCCTCTCTCTCTGTCTCTCCCTCTTTACACCCCTCCTCTCTCTCTCTCTCTCTCGCTCCCTCTTACACCCCTCCTCTCTCTCTCCCTCTTCCACCCCTCCTCTCTCTCTCTCTCTCCTCCCCTCTCTCTCTCTCTCCCTCTTCCACCCCCTCCTCTCTCTCTCTCTCTCCCTCTTTACACCCCTCCTCTCTCTCCCTCTTCCACCCCTCCTCTCTCTCTGTCTCTCACTCTTTACACCCCTTCTCTCTCTCTCTCTCCCTTTTCCACCCCTCTCTCTCTCTCTCTCTCTCCCTCCCTCTTACACCCCTCCTCTTTCTCTCTCTCTCCCTCTTACACCCCTCCTCTCTCTCCCTCTTCCACCCCTCCTCTCTCTCTGTCTCTCACTCTTTACACCCCTTCTCTCTCTCTCTCCCTTTTCCACCCCTCTCTCTCTCTCCCTCCCTCTTACACCCCTCCTCTTTCTCTCTCTCTCTCCCTTGTACACCCCTCCTCTCTCTCTCCCCCTCTTACACCCCTCCTCTCTCTCCCACTTACACCCCTCCTCTCTCTCTCCCTCTTCCACCCCTCCTCTCTCTCTCTGTCTCTCCCTCTTTACACCCCTCCTCTCTCTCTCTTACACCCCTCCTCTCTCTCTCTCTCTCTCTCTCTCTCTCTTCCAACCCTCCTCTTTCTCTCACTCTCTCTCTCTCCCTCTTCCACCCCTCCTCCTCTCTCTCCCTCTTCCACCCTTCCTCTCGCTTTCTCCCTCTTTCACCCCTCCTCTCTCTCCCTCTTCCTCCCCTCCTCTCTCTCTCCCTCTTCCACCCCTCCTCTCTCTCTCCCACTTACACCCCTCCTCTCTCTCTCTCTCTCTCTCTCTTTCTCTCTCTCTCCCTCTTACACCCCTCCTCTCTCTCTCCCTCTTCCACCCCTCCTCTTTCTCTCTCTCTCTCTCTATCCCTCTTCCACCCCTCCTCTCTCCCTCTTCCTCCCCTCCTCTCTCTCTCTCTCCCTCTTCCACCCCTCCTCTCTGTCTCTCCCTCTTCCACCCCTCCTCTCTCTCTCTGTCTCTCCCTCTTTCCACCCCTCCTCTCTCTCTCTCCCTTTTCCACCCCTCCTCTCTCTCTCTCTCTCTCTCACTCCCTCTTCCACCCCTCCTCTCTCTCCCTCTTCCTCCCCTCCTCTCTCTCTCTCCCTCTTCCACCCCTCCTCTCTCTCGTTCTCTCTTACACCCCTCCCCTCTCTCTCTCCCTCTTCCACCCCTCCTCTTTCTCTCTCTCTCTCTTTCTACGTCTACACTACAGGGACTGAGCTTGAGGCACTGATCGTTTAATTTGTGTGTTTTGGGGATATTGCCTTATAGGCCTTCAATATACAGGCAGCATTTCTCTTTTAAATCACACATACACAAGTAGAGATGAGGAAAAACACTTGAATACACATACACTGAGAATACAAAACATTAAGAATACCTGCTCTTTCCCTGACATAGACTGATCAGGTGGATTCAGGGGAAAGCTATGATCCCTTATTGATGTCACCTGTTAAATCCACTTCAGTGTAGATGAAGGGGAGGAAAAAGAAGGATTTTTAAGCATTGAGACAATTGAGACATGGATTGTGTATGTGTGCCATTCAGGGGGTGAATGGGCGAGACAAAAGATATAAGTGCCTTTGAACAGGGTATGGTAGTAGATGCCAGGCGCACTAGTTTGAGTGTGTCAAGAACTGCAGCGCTGCTGGGGTTTCCTTGCTCGACAGATTTCTGTGTGTATCAAAAATGATCCACCACCCGAAGGACATCCAGCCAACTTGACACAACTGTAGGAAGCATTGGAGTCAACATGGGCCAGCATCGCTGTAGAACGCATGGACCTTATAGAGTCCATGCCCCAATGAATTGAGGCGGTTCTGAGGGTGAAAGGGGGGGTTACAACTCAATAATAAGACGGTGTTCCCAATGTTTGGTATACTCAGAAAAAAAGGTGTTACCGTTTCAAGTATCCTTTTGGGTTCCATGTAGAAACCTTTCTACCGAGAGTTCGACATGGAACCCAAAAGAGTTGTACCTGGAACCAGAAAGGGTTCTACCTGGAACCAAAATGGGTTCTCCTATAGGGACAGCCGAAAGAACCCTTTTGAAATATTTTTTTCTAAGAGTGTAGAAGTGGAGGATAAATAGAGGTGGAACAGTGAAGGAAAAGAAAGAGAGGATGGGTGTTTGTTCTGCTCCAGAGCTGCAGTGCAGAGGAGGGTTACAGAGGTCTCCTTCACGCTTTAGTTACAGAGGTCTCCTTCACGCTCTAGTTACAGAGGTCTCCTTCACACTCTAGTTACAGAGGTCTCCTTCACACTTTAGTTACATATGTCTCCTTCACGCTCTAGTTACAGAAGTCTCCATTCACACACTAGTTACAGAGGTCTCCTTCACACTTTAGTTACATATGTCTCCTTCACGCTCTAGTTACAGAAGTCTCCATTCACACACTAGTTACAGAGGTCTCCTTCACACTCGAGTTACAGAGGTCTCCTTCACACTCTAGTTACAGAGGTCTCCTTCACACTCTAGTTACATATGTCTCCTTCACGCTCTAGTTACAGAGGTCTCCTTCACACTCTAGTTACAGAGGTCTCCTTCACGCTCTAGTTACAGAGGTCTCCTTCACACTCTAGTTACAGAGGCCTCCTTCACACTCTAGTTACATATGTCTCCTTCACGCTCTAGTTACAGAGGTCTCCTTCACACTCTAGTTACAGAGGTCTCCTTCACGCTCTAGTTACAGAGGTCTCCTTCACGCTCTAGTTACAGAGGTCTCCTTCGCCCTCTAGTTACAGAGGTCTCCTTCACACTCTAGTTACAGAGGTCTCCTTCACACTCCAGTTACAGAGGTCTCCTTCACGCTCTAGTTACAGAGGCCTCCTTCACGCTCTAGTTACAGAGGTCTCCTTCACACTCCAGTTACAGAGGTCTCCTACACACTCCAGTTACAGAGGTCTCCTACACACTCTAGTTACAGAGGTCTCCTTCACACTCTAGTTACAGAGGTCTCCTTCACACTGTAGTTGGCAGTTAACCCACTGTTAACCCACTGTTCCTAGGCCGTCATTGAAAATAAGAATTTGTTCTTAACTGACTTGCCTAGTAAAATAAAGGTAAAATAAAAAAAATAAAAGTTACAGAGGCCTCCTTCACGCTCTAGTTACAGAGGTCTCCTTCACGCTCTAGTTACAGAGGTCTCCTTCACGCTCTAGTTACAGAGGTCTCCTTCACACTTTAGTTACAGAGGTCTCCTTCACACTTTAGTTACATATGTCTCCTTCACGCTCTAGTTACAGAGGTCTCCTTCGCCCTCTAGTTACAGAGGTCTCCTTCACACTCTAGTTACAGAGGTCTCCTTCACACTCCAGTTACAGAGGTCTCCTTCACGCTCTAGTTACAGAGGCCTCCTTCACGCTCTAGTTACAGAGGTCTCCTTCACACTCCAGTTACAGAGGTCTCCTACACACTCCAGTTACAGAGGTCTCCTACACACTCTAGTTACAGAGGTCTCCTTCACACTCTAGTTACAGAGGTCTCCTTCACACTGTAGTTGGCAGTTAACCCACTGTTAACCCACTGTTCCTAGGCCGTCATTGAAAATAAGAATTTGTTCTTAACTGACTTGCCTAGTAAAATAAAGGTAAAATAAAAAAAATAAAAGTTACAGAGGCCTCCTTCACGCTCTAGTTACAGAGGTCTCCTTCACGCTCTAGTTACAGAGGCCTCCTTCACGCTCTAGTTACAGAGGTCTCCTTCACACTTTAGTTACAGAGGTCTCCTTCACACTTTAGTTACATATGTCTCCTTCACGCTCTAGTTACAGAGGTCTCCTTCACGCTCTAGTTACAGAGGCCTCCTTCGCCCTCTAGTTACAGAGGTCTCCTTCACACTCTAGTTACAGAGGTCTCCTTCACACTCCAGTTACAGAGGTCTCCTTCACGCTCTAGTTACAGAGGCCTCCTTCACGCTCTAGTTACAGAGGTCTCCTTCACACTCCAGTTACAGAGGTCTCCTACACACTCTAGTTACAGAGGTCCTCTTCACGCTCTAGTTACAGAGGCCTCCTTCACGCTCTAGTTACAGAGGCCTCCTTCACACTCCAGTTACAGAGGTCTCCTACACACTAGAGGTCAACCGATTAATCGGAACGGACGATTAATTTAGGCCAATTTCAAGTTTTCATAACAATCGGTAAATGTTTTAATTTTTTTACAACTTTATTTAACGAGGCAAGTCAGTTAAGAACACATTCTCATTTTCAATGATGGCCTAGGAACGGTGGGTTAACTGCCTTGTTCAGGAGCAGAACAACAGATTTTTACCTTGTCAGCTCTAACCACCTGCCTGCCTGTTACGCGAATGCAGTAAGAAGCCAAGGTAAGTTGCTAGCTAGCATTAAACTTATCTTGTAAAAAACAATCAATCGATTATAATCACTAGTTATAACTACACATGGTTGATGATATTACTAGTTTATCTAGCGTATCCTGCATTGCATATAATCGATGCGGTGCGCATTCGCGAAAAAGGACTGTCGTTGCTCCAACGTGTACCTAACCATGAACATCAATGCCTTTCTTAAAATCAATACACAGAAGTATATATTTTTAAACCTGCATATTTAGCTAAAATATATCCAGGTTAGCAGGCAATATTAACCAGGTGAAATTGTGTCACTTCTCTTGCGTTCATTGCACGCAGAGTCAGGGTATATGCAACAGTTTGGGTCACCTGGCTCATTGCGAACTAATTTGCCAGTATTTTACGTAATTATGACATAACATTGAAGGTTGTGCAATGTAACAGCAATATTTAGACTTATGGATGCCATCAGTTAGATAAAATACAGAACGGTTCCACTGTATTTCACTGAAAGAATAAACGTTTTGTTTTCGAAATGATAGTTTCCAGATTCGACCATATTAATGACCTAAGGCTCGTATTTCTGTGTGTATTATTATAATTAAGTCTATGATTTGATAGAGCAGTCTGACTGAGCGATGGTAGGCACCAGCAGGCTCGTAAGCATTCATTCAAACAGCACTTTCGTGTGTTTTGCCAGCAGCTCTTCAAGCATTGCGCTGTTTATGACTTCAATCCTTTCAACTCCCGAGATTAGGCTGGTGTAACCGATGTGAAATGGCTAGCTAGTTAGCAGGGTGCGCGCTAATAGGGTTTCAAACGTCACTTGCTCTGAGACTTGGAGTAGTTGTTCCCCTTGCTCTGTATGGGTAACGCTGCTTCGAGGGTGGCTGTTGTCGATGTGTTCCTGGTTCGAGCCCAGGGAGGTGCGAGGAGAGGGACGGAAGCTATACTGTTACACTGACAATACTAAAGTGCCTATAAAACATCCAATAGTCAAAGGTATATAAAATACAAATCCTATAGAGAGAAATAGTCCTATAATAACTACAACCTAAAACTTCTTACCTGGGAATATTGAAGACTCGTGTTAAAACTTCTTGAAACTCCCCATCCCGGATCCGGGTTTGTGACTAAAGCCTCAGGCTCATTAGCATAACGCAACGTTAACGATTTAAAATGAAAATAATGCGTCTGCTCTCAAGCTTAGCCTTTTCTTAACAACACTGTCATCTCAGATTTTCAAAATATGCTTTTGAACCATAGAAATTGACTAATTTGTGTAAGAGTATGCAAAGCTAGCACAGCATTTTGAGTAGCATTTAGCACGCAACATTTTCACAAAAACCAGATAACCAAATAAATAAAATCATTTACCTTTGAAGAGCTTCTGATGTTTTCAATGAGGAGACTCTCAGTTACATACCAAATGCACAGTTTTTCCTGAAAGCGTCTGTGTGTAGGAGAAATCGTTCCGTTTTCTACATTGCGTCTGGCTACCGAAACGAACTGAAAATTCAGTCACCTACAACGTAAAACTTTTTCCGGATTAACTACATAATATCGACCGAAACATGGCAAACGTTGTTTGGAATCAATCCTCAAGGTGTTTTTTCACATATCTCTTCATTGCTATATCGTTCGTGGAAGCTTGCTTTCCTCTCTGTATCGCATGGAAAAATACTGGCAGGTGACTTTTGCGCACCAATTTCGGCGCAGGACACCGGGCGGACACCTGGTAAATGTGGTCTCTTATAGTCAATCTTCCAATGATCTGCCCACAAATACGTCACAATGCTGCAGACACCTTGGGGAAACGACAGAAAGGGTTGACTCACTCCTCTCGCATTCACAGCCATATAAGGAGACAATGGAAAACAGAGCCTCAAAAATCCTTGTCATTTCCTGGATGCCATCTCATCTTGGTTTTGCCTGAAGCTCACGTTCTAGGGCACGCACAGAGAATATCTTGGTATTTCTGGACACGTCAGAGTGTTTTCTTTCGAATGGTATCAATTATATGCATAGTCGAGCATCTTTTTGTGACAAAATATCTTGTTTAAAACGGGAACGTTTTTCATCCAAAAATGAAATAGCGCCCCCATAGATGTAAGAGGTTAAAAGGAACCACCAGGTTTCATATGTTCTCATGTTCTGAGCAAGGAACTTAAACGTTAGCTTTCTTACATGGCACATTTTGCACTTTTTCTTTCTTCTCCAACACATGATTTATTTGAGGCTAAATTGATTTTATTGATGAATTATATTAAGTTAAAATAAGTGTTCATTCAGTATTGTTGTAATTGTCATTACTACAAATACATTTATAAAAATCGGCCGATGAATCGGTATCGGCTTCTTTTGGTCCTCCAATTATCGGTACCGGCATTGAAAAATCATAATCGGTCGACCTCTACAACATACAGACACACACACAAACACACACACACACACACACACACACACACACACACACACACACACACACACACACACACACACACACACACACACACACACACACACACACACACACAGTTAGTGTGCTGTATGTGATTTACACAATGCAGAGTTTTACACCATTCATAACAGCACCAAAGTAAATATCATTTATACATGACATGTACCTCGAGCTGACATCAATAGCCCAGTGTTTCTGGAAATCAGGTCAAATGATACTTCTCTAGACCCGCCCTCTGGTGTTTTGGAAAGGACCCATGCTTTGCTGTGGCAGCAGAGTACCCGATTGGACTTTTCCACCTGTGTGGGGAAAAGTCCTCCTCCCTCAAAAAAATGTTTCAATGCCAACGTGATTTAACACTGTTTTTCCCCATTGGCGATGGTTGGACTGTCCTCTGCCAATAGCTCCAGGAAGAACATTTGTGGACTATTTGAGAGATGGGGAGATGGGGGCAAGGCCTTGTGCGTGAGTATGTGTGTGTATTATTGATGGTGGATCCCTTGCCAGCGGGGACTGTTGGGGGAATTAGAGAGGAGAGGAGGTTTGGAAGGAAGCGTGAGCCTGGGTGTGACCAGAATGAGTATGGTTGCAGCTGTGGAGCATGCCAGCAGACAAATGGAGGATCTGTTCAGAAAGAGTAAGAGACTGACTCACTGGGCTAGAGGGGCTGTTACTGTACTGTAGACCCTGTGTTGGCTAGAGGGGTTGTTACTGTACTGTAGACCCTGTCTGGGCTAGAGGGGCTGTTACTGTACTATAGACCCTGTCTGGGCTAGAGGGGCTGTTACTGTACTATAGACCCTGTCTGGGCTAGAGGAGCTGTTACTGTACTGTAGACCCTGTGTTGGCTAGAGGGGCTGTTACTGTACTGTAGACCCTGTCTGGGCTAGAGGGGCTGTTACTGTACTGTAGACCCTGTGTTGGCTAGAGGGGCTGTTACTGTACTGTAGACCCTGTCTGGGCTAGAGGAGCTGTTACTGTACTGTAGACCCTGTGTTGGCTAGAGGGGCTGTTACTGTACTGTAGACCCTGTCTGGGCTAGAGGAGCTGTTACTGTACTGTAGACCCTGTGTTGGCTAGAGGAGCTGTTACTGTACTGTAGACCCTGTCTGGGCTAGAGGGACTGTTACTGTACTGTAGACCCTCTGTTGGCTAGAGGGACTGTTACTGTACTGTAGACCCTGTCTGGGCTAGAGGAGCTGTTACTGTACTATAGACCCTGTGTGGGCTAGAGGGACTGTTACTGTACTGTAGACCCTGTCTGGGCTAGAGGGGCTGTTACTGTACTGTAGACCCTCTGTTGGCTAGAGGGACTGTTACTGTACTGTAGACCCTGTGTTGGCTAGAGGAGCTGATACTGTACTGTAGACCCTGTGTGGGCTAGAGGGGCTGCTACTGTACTGTAGACCCTGTCTGGGCTAGAGGAGCTGTTACTGTACTGTAGACCCTGTGTGGGCTAGAGGGGCTGTTACTGTACTGTAGACCCTGTGTGGGCTAGAGGGGCTGTTACTGTACTGTAGACCCTGTCTGGGCTAGAGGGGCTGTTACTGTACTGTAGACCCTGTCTGGGCTAGAGGGGCTGTTACTGTACTATAGACCCTGTCTGGGCTAAAGGGGTTGTTACTGTACTGTAGACCCTGTCTGGGCTAGAGGAGCTGTTACTGTACTGTAGACCCTGTGTTGGCTAGAGGGGCTGTTACTGTACTGTAGACCCTGTGTGGGCTAGAGGGGCCGTTACTGTACTGTAGACCCTGTGTGGGCTAGAGGGGCTGTTACTGTACTGTAGACCCTGTCTGGGCTAGAGGAGCTGTTACTGTACTGTAGACCCTGTCTGGGCTAGAGGGGCTGTTACTGTACTATAGACCCTGTCTGGGCTAAAGGGGTTGTTACTGTACTGTAGACCCTGTCTGGGCTAGAGGGGCTGTTACTGTACTGTAGACCCTCTGTTGGCTAGAGGGGCTGTTACTGTACTGTAGACCCTGTCTGGGCTAGAGGAGCTGTTACTGTACTGTAGACCCTGTGTTGGCTAGAGGGGCTGTTACTGTACTGTAGACCCTGTCTGGGCTAGAGGAGCTGTTACTGTACTGTAGACCCTGTGTGGGCTAGAGGGGCTGTTACTGTACTGTAGACCCTGTGTGGGCTAGAGGGGCTGTTACTGTACTGTAGACCCTGTCTGGGCTAGAGGAGCTGTTACTGTACTGTAGACCCTGTCTGGGCTAGAGGGGCTGTTACTGTACTATAGACCCTGTCTGGGCTAAAGGGGTTGTTACTGTACTGTAGACCCTGTCTGGGCTAGAGGGGCTGTTACTGTACTGTAGACCCTCTGTTGGCTAGAGGGGCTGTTACTGTACTGTAGACCCTGTCTGGGCTAGAGGAGCTGTTACTGTACTGTAGACCCTGTGTGGGCTAGAGGGGCTGTTACTGTACTGTAGACCCTGTGTGGGCTAGAGGGGCTGTTACTGTACTGTAGACCCTGTCTGGGCTAGAGGGGCTGTTACTGTACTGTAGACCCTGTCTGGGCTAAAGGGGCTGTTACTGTACTGTAGACCCTGTCTGGGCTAGAGGGGCTGTTACTGTACTGTAGACCCTGTATGGGCTAGAGGGGTTGTTACTGTACTGTAGACCCTGTCTGGGCTAGAGGGGCTGTTACTGTACTGTAGACCCTGTCTGGGCTAGAGGGGCTGTTACTGTACTGTAGACCCTCTGTTGGCTAGAGGGGCTGTTACTGTACTGTAGACCCTGTCTGGGCTAGAGGAGCTGTTACTGTACTGTAGACCCTGTCTGGGCTAGAGGGGCTGTTACTGTACTGTAGACCCTCTGTTGGCTAGAGGGGCTGTTACTGTACTGTAGACCCTGTCTGGGATAGAGGGGCTGTTACTGTACTGTAGACCCTGTCTGGGCTAGAGGGGCTGTTACTGTACTGTAGACCCTCTGTTGGCTAGAGGGGCTGTTACTGTACTGTAGACCCTGTCTGGGCTAGAGGAGCTGTTACTGTACTGTAGACCCTCTGTTGGCTAGAGGGGCTGTTACTGTACTGTAGACCCTGTCTGGGATAGAGGGGCTGTTACTGTACTGTAGACCCTGTCTGGGCTAAAGGGGCTGTTACTGTACTGTAGACCCTGTATGGGCTAGAGGGGCTGTTACTGTACTATAGACCCTGTCTGGGCTAGAGGGGTTGTTACTGTACTGTAGACCCTGTCTGGGCTAGAGGGGCTGTTACTGTACTGTAGACCCTGTCTGGGCTAGAGGGGCTGTTACTGTACTGTAGACCCTCTGTTGGCTAGAGGGGCTGTTACTGTACTGTAGACCCTGTCTGGGCTAGAGGAGCTGTTACTGTACTGTAGACCCTGTCTGGGCTAAAGGGGCTGTTACTGTACTGTAGACCCTGTATGGGCTAGAGGGGTTGTTACTGTACTGTAGACCCTGTCTGGGCTAGAGGGGCTGTTACTGTACTGTAGACCCTGTCTGGGCTAGAGGGGCTGTTACTGTACTGTATCAAATCAAAATCAAATCAAATTTATTCATATAGCCCTTCGTACATCAGCTGATATCTCAAAGTGCTGTACAGAAACCCAGCCTAAAACCCCAAACAGCAAGCAATGCAGGTGTAGAAGCACGGTGGCTAGGAAAAACTCCCTAGAAAAGCCAAACCTAGGAAGAAACCTAGAGAGGAACCAGGCTATGTGGGGTGGCCAGTCCTCTTCTGGCTGTGCCGGGTAGAGATTATAACAGAACATGGCCAAGATGTTCAAATGTTCATAAATGACCAGCATGGTCGAATAATAATAAGGCAGAACAGTTGAAACTGGAGCAGCAGCACGGCCAGGTGGACTGGGGACAGCAAGGAGTCATCATGTCAAGTAGTCCTGGGGCATGGTCCTAGGGCTCAGGTCAGTTGAAACTGGAGCAGCAGCACGGCCAGGTGGACTGGGGACAGCAAGGAGTCATCATGTCAGGTAGTCCTGGGGCATGGTCCTAGGGCTCAGGTCCTCCGAGAGAGAGAAGGAGAGAATTAGAGAACGCACACTTAGATTCACACAGGACACCGAATTGGACAGGAGAAGTACTCCAGATATAACAAACTGACCCCAGCCCCCGACACATAAACTACTGCAGCATAAATACTGGAGGCTGAGACAGGAGGGGTCAGGAGACACTGTGGCCCCACCCGAGGACACCCCCGGACAGGGCCAAACAGGAAGGATATAACCCCACCCACTTTGCCAAAGCACAGCCCCCACACCACTGGAGGGATATCCTCAACCACCAACTTACCATCCTGAGACAAAGCTGAGTATAGCCCGCAAAGATCTCCGCCACGGCACAACCCAAGGGGGGGGGGGCGCCAACCCAGACAGGATGACCACATCAGTGAATCAACCCACTCAGGTGACGCACCCCCTCCAGGGACGGCATGAGAGAGCCCCAGCAAGCCAGTGACTCAGCCCCTGTAATAGGGTTAGAGGCAGAGAATCCCAGTGGAAAGAGGGGAACCGGCCAGGCAGAGACAGCAAGGGTGGTTCGTTGCTCCAGAGCCTTTCCGTTCACCTTCCCACTCCTGGGCCAGACTACACTCAATCATATGACCCACTGAAGAGATGAGTAGACCCTCTGTTGGCTAGAGGGGCTGTTACTGTACTGTAGACCCTGTCTGGGATAGAGGGGCTGTTACTGTACTGTAGACCCTGTCTGGGCTAGAGGGGCTGTTACTGTACTGTAGACCCTGTCTGGGCTAGAGGGGCTGTTACTGTACTGTAGACCCTGTCTGGGCTAGAGGGCTGTTACTGTACTGTAGACCCTGTCTGGGATAGAGGGGCTGTTACTGTACTGTAGACCCTGTCTGGGCTAGAGGGGCTGTTACTGTACTGTAGACCCTGTCTGGGCTAGAGGAGCTGTTACTGTACTGTAGACCCTGTCTGGGCTAGAGGGGCTGTTACTGTACTGTAGACCCTGTCTGGGCTAGAGGGGTTGTTACTGTACTGTAGACCCTGTCTGGGCTAGAGGAGCTGTTACTGTACTGTAGACCCTGTCTGGGCTAGAGGGGCTGTTACTGTACTGTAGACCCTGTGTTGGCTAGAGGGGCTGTTACTGTACTGTAGACCCTGTCTGGGCTAGAGGAGCTGTTACTGTACTGTAGACCCTGTCTGGGCTAGAGGGGCTGCTACTGTACTGTAGACCCTGTGTTGGCTAGAGGGGCTGTTACTGTACTGTAGACCCTGTCTGGGCTAGAGGGACTGTTACTGTACTGTAGACCCTGTCTGGGCTAGAGGGGCTGCTACTGTACTGTAGACCCTGTGTTGGCTAGAGGGGCTGTTACTGTACTGTAGACCCTGTCTGGGCTAGAGGGACTGTTACTGTACTGTAGACCCTGTCTGGGCTAGAGGGGCTGTTACTGTACTGTAGACCCTGTGTTGGCTAGAGGGGCTGTTACTGTACTGTAGACCCTGTCTGGGCTAGAGGAGCTGTTACTGTACTGTAGACCCTGTCTGGGCTAGAGGGGCTGTTACTGTACTGTAGACCCTGTCTGGGCTAGAGGGACTGTTGATGTACTGTAGACCCTGTCTGGGCTAGAGGAGCTGTTACTGTACTGTAGACCCTGTCTGGGCTAGAGGGGCTGTTACTGTACTGTAGACCCTGTCTGGGCTAGAGGAGCTGTTACTGTACTGTAGACCCTGTCTGGGCTAGAGGGGCTGTTACTGTACTGTAGACCCTGTCTGGGCTAGAGGGGCTGTTACTGTACTGTAGACCCTGTCTGGGCTAGAGGGGCTGTTACTGTACTGTAGACCCTGTCTGGGCTAGAGGAGCTGTTACTGTACTGTAGACCCTCTGTTGGCTAGAGGGGCTGTTGCTGTACTGTAGACCCTGTCTGGGATAGAGGGGCTGTTACTGTACTGTAGACCCTGTCTGGGCTAGAGGAGCTGTTACTGTACTGTAGACCCTCTGTTGGCTAGAGGGGCTGTTGCTGTACTGTAGACCCTGTCTGGGATAGAGGGGCTGTTACTGTACTGTAGACCCTGTGTTGGCTAGAGGGGCTGTTACTGTACTGTAGACCCTGTCTGGGCTAGAGGAGCTGTTACTGTACTGTAGACCCTGTCTGGGCTAGAGGGGCTGTTACTGTACTGTAGACCCTGTCTGGGCTAGAGGGACTGTTGCTGTACTGTAGACCCTGTCTGGGATAGAGGGGCTGTTACTGTACTGTAGACCCTGTCTGGGCTAGAGGGGCTGTTACTGTACTGTAGACCCTGTGTTGGCTAGAGGGGCTGCTACTGTACTGTAGACCCTGTGTGGGTTAGAGGGGCTGTTACTGTACTGTAGACCCTGTCTGGGATAGAGGGGCTGTTACTGTACTGTAGACCCTGTCTGGGCTAGAGGGGCTGCTACTGTACTGTAGACCCTGTGTTGGCTAGAGGGGCTGTTACTGTACTGTAGACCCTGTGTTGGCTAGAGGGGCTGTTACTGTACTGTAGACCATGTCTGGGCTAGAGGGACTGTTACTGTACTGTAGACCCTGTCTGGGCTAGAGGGGCTGTTACTGTACTGTAGACCCTGTGTTGGCTAGAGGGGCTGTTACTGTACTGTAGACCCTGTCTGGGCTAGAGGAGCTGTTACTGTACTGTAGACCCTGTCTGGGCTAGAGGGGCTGTTACTGTACTGTAGACCCTGTCTGGGCTAGAGGGACTGTTGCTGTACTGTAGACCCTGTCTGGGATAGAGGGGCTGTTACTGTACTGTAGACCCTGTCTGGGCTAGAGGGGCTGTTACTGTACTGTAGACCCTGTCTGGGCTAGAGGGGCTGCTACTGTACTGTAGACCCTGTGTGGGCTAGAGGGGCTGTCTTAGAGACAGTGTGTTCCCTGCAGCCAGCACCTATAGCACAGTGCCCTCACAGCTGACCTGTTACTGTACTGTAGACCCTGTGTGGGCTAGAGGGGCTGTCTTAGAGACACTGTGTTCCCTGCAGCCAGCACCTATAGCACAGTGCCCTCACAGCTGACCTTGTTACTGTACTGTAGACCCTGTGTGGGCTAGATGGGCTGTCTTAGAGACACTGTGTTCCCTGCAGCCAGCACCTATAGCACAGTGCCTTCACAGCTGACCTGTAACTGTACTGTAGACCCTGTGTGGGCTAGAGGGGCTGTCTTAGAGACACTGTGTTCCCTGCAGCCAGCACCTATAGCACAGTGCCCTCACAGCTGACCTGTTACTGTACTGTAGACCCTGTGTGGGCTAGAGGGGCTGTCTTAGAGACACTGTGTTCCCTGCAGCCAGCACCTATAGCACAGTGCCCTCACAGCTGACCTGTTACTGTACTGTAGACCCTGTGTGGGCTAGAGGGGCTGTCTTAGAGACACTGTGTTCCCTGCAGCCAGCACCTATAGCACAGTGCCTTCACAGCTGACCTGTAACTGTACTGTAGACCCTGTGTGGGCTAGAGGGGCTGTCTTAGAGACACTGTGTTCCCTGCAGCCAGCACCTATAGCACAGTGCCCTCACAGCTGACCTGTTACTGTACTGTAGACCCTGTGTGGGCTAGAGGGGCTGTCTTAGAGACACTGTGTTCCCTGCAGCCAGCACCTATAGCACAGTGCCCTCACAGCTGACCTGTTACTGTACTGTAGACCCTGTGTGGGCTAGAGGGGCTGTCTTAGAGACACTGTGTTCCCTGCAGCCAGCACCTATAGCACAGTGCCTTCACAGCTGACCTGTAACTGTACTGTAGACCCTGTGTGGGCTAGAGGGGCTGTCTTAGAGACACTGTGTTCCCTGCAGCCAGCACCTATAGCACAGTGCCCTCACAGCTGACCTGTTACTGCCGTATGATGTCTCATCCCTCCTTACTGGAAAATACACACAAGCTCTGAGGCCCTAGGCATACAATTAGTCTAGAATCATACCAGACACTAATACAGACCTGTACACTACACTTGCTTAGCGTAAATGAGGGAAATACCTCCCAGGTTGACCTAGTTCATGTATACTGAATATACTGTGTAAGTCTTTGAATCTTGAGTGGTTGTACTTTAGTCCTAAATCAATATAAACAATGATGTTACTCTTAACGTGCCTTTTTGCCTTGTTTTCCCCCCACCACTAGATCTCTCTTTTGCTGCAGTTAGATAGATACAGAGCGGTCTTTTATGGTCTTGTAAGTAGTATTGGTTGTGGCTACTACTTTACTCTACACAGACTCTGAGTGTTCCTATGGTGCACACTTTGGTGATGCATACTTTGGTAGTGTCTATCTATGGAGAGACTGTCTTAATGGCCCTTGGCATGGGGCACTGAGCAGACACCTGGCAGGCGGTGTAACCATCCTCAGACAGTCCCTCAGTTGTCCCCTGGCCTCACCTGGCATGGCCTGGTAGCATGCTCCGCAGGGCGGTTGGCAGCAGCGGCACGGTCACTATGGGCAGTAGGCTCTGGGTACAGTGGGCAGTGGGCACACAGACAGACAGAGGGGAGTGTGGGAGAGGGAGAGAGAAAAATGGCTTTAAAACCATGAGTAAGGAAATAGAAAAATGTCACACACAGTATGTCAGTGTGGAGGTTTTTAGGTAAAAAACAATACTGTAAAATCACCAGGAATTCCCCCAAAAATTACTTTAATTAGAAATATGTTTACAAGTTTTCCCACGAATAGAATGAAATCAAGGTGTAAAATGATTGTTCTTTTCAAATTCAATCTATTGTTTGGCTCCCGACCATCCACTCAGTCCCTGGCTGCTGTTTCCAGTGGAGGGAGGTTGAGCTCATGTAAATGCAGACACAATGCTTACTGTGTGGTGTAAACTTGAGAGAGTAAAACGTCCATCCTGTCTGAGTCAGAACACATGAACCATGGACAGCTCTCGTTGGGGGTTGACCAAAAGGTCAATGACATTGTGACACGGATGCCCCCACCCCCCCCCCCAGAATTACACAAACACTTCCCAGAACTCTCCACTGTACTCAGCTTCCTGGCCTTGAAGGGATTTACATTTACATTACATTTAAGTCATTTAGCAGACGCTCTTATCCAGAGCGACTTACAAATTGGTGAATTCACCTTCTGACATCCAGTGGAACAGCCACTTTACAATAGTGCATCTAAATCATTAAGGGGGGGGGGTGAGAAGGATTACTTATCCTATCCTAGGTATTCCTTGAAGAGGTGGGGTTTCAGGTGTCTCCGGAAGGTGGTGATTGACTCGGCTGTCCTGGCGTCGTGAGGGAGTTTGTTCCACCATTGGGGGGCCAGAGCAGCGAACAGTTTTGACTGGGCTGAGCGGGAACTGTACTTCCTCAATGGTAGGGAGGCGAGCAGGCCAGAGGTGGATGAACGCAGTGCCCTTGCTTGGGTGTAGGGCCTGATCAGAGCCTGGAGGTACTGCGGTGCCGTTCCCCTCACAGCTCCGTAGGCAAGCACCATGGTCTTGTAGCGGATGCGAGCTTCAACTGGAAGCCAGTGGAGAGAGCGAAGGAGCGGGGTGACGTGAGAGAACTTGGGAAGGTTGAACACCAGACGGGCTGCGGCGTTCTGGATGAGTTGTAGGGGTTTAATGGCACAGGCAGGGAGCCCAGCCAACAGCGAGTTGCAGTAATCCAGACGGGAGATGACAAGTGCCTGGATTAGGACCTGCGCCGCTTCCTGTGTGAGGCAGGGTCGTACTCTGCGGATGTTGTAGAGCATGAACCTACAGGAACGGGCCACCGCCATGATGTTGGTTGAGAACGACAGGGTGTTGTCCAGGATCACGCCAAGGTTCTTAGCGCTCTGGGAGGAGGACACAATGGAGTTGTCAACCGTGATGGCGAGATCATGGAACGGGCAGTCCTTCCCCGGGAGGAAGAGCAGCTCCGTCTTGCCGAGGTTCAGCTTGAGGTGGTGATCCGTCATCCACACTGATATGTCTGCCAGACATGCAGAGATGCGATTCGCCACCTGGTCATCAGAAGGGGAAAGGAGAAGATTAATTGTGTGTCGTCTGCATAGCAATGATAGGAGAGACCATGTGAGGTTATGACAGAGCCAAGTGACTTGGTGTATAGCGAGAATAGGAGAGGGCCTAGAACAGAGCCCTGGGGGACACCAGTGGTGAGAGCGCGTGGCGAGGAGACAGATTCTCGCCACGCCACCTGGTAGGAGCGACCTGTCAGGTAGGACGCAATCCAAGCGTGGGCCGCGCCGGGAGATGCCCAACTCGGAGAGGGTGGAGAGGAGGATCTGATGGTTCACAGTATCGAAGGCAGCCGATAGGTCTAGAAGGATGAGAGCAGAGGAGAGAGAGTTAGCTTTAGCAGTGCGGAGCGCCTCCGTGATGCAGAGAAGAGCAGTCTCAGTTGAATGACTAGTCTTGAAACCTGACTGATTTGGATCAAGAAGGTCATTCTGAGAGAGATAGCGGGAGAGCTGGCCAAGGACGGCACGTTCAAGAGTTTTGGAGAGAAAAGAAAGAAGGGATACTGGTCTGTAGTTGTTGACATCGGAGGGATCGAGTGTAGGTTTCTTCAGAAGGGGTGCAACTCTCGCTCTCTTGAAGACGGAAGGGACGTAGCCAGCGGTCAGGGATGAGTTGATGAGCGAGGTGAGGTAAGGGAGAAGGTCCCCGGAAATGGTCTGGAGGAGAGAGGAGGGGATAGGGTCGAGCGGGCAGGTTGTTGGGCGGCCGGCCGTCACAAGAAGCGAGATTTCATCTGGAGAGAGAGGGGAGAAAGAGGTCAGAGCACAGGGTAGGGCAGTGTGAGCAGAACCAGCGGTGTCGTTTGACTTAGCAAACGAGGATCGGATGTCGTCGACCTTCTTTTCAAAATGGTTGACGAAGTCATCTGCAGAGAGGGAGGAGGGGGGAGGAGGGGATTCAGGAGGGAGGAGAAGGTGGCAAAGAGCTTCCTAGGGTTAGAGGCAGATGCTTGGAATTTAGAGTGGTAGAAAGTGGCTTTAGCAGCAGAGACAGAGGAGGAAAATGTAGAGAGGAGGGAGTGAAAGGATGCCAGGTCCGCAGGGAGGCGAGTTTTCCTCCATTTCCGCTCGGCTGCCCGGAGCTCTGTTCTGTGAGCTCGCAATGAGTCATCGAGCCACGGAGCGGGAGGGGAGGACCGAGCCGGCCTGGAGGATAGGGGACATAGAGAGTCAAAGGATGCAGAAAGGGAAGAGAGGAGGGTTGAGGAGGCAGAGTCAGGAGAAAGGTTGGAGAAGGTATGAGCAGAGGGAAGAGATGAAAGGATGGAAGAGGAAAGAGTAGCGGGGAGAGAGAGCGAAGGTTGGGACGGCGCGATACCATCCGAGTAGGGGCAGTGTGGGAAGTGTTGGATGAGAGCGAGAGGGAAAAGGATACAAGGTAGTGGTCGGAGACTTGGAGGGGAGTTGCAGTGAGGTTAGTGGAAGAACAGCATCTAGTAAAGATGAGGTCGAGCGTATTGCCTGCCTTGTGAGTAGGGGGAAGGTGAGAGGGTGAGGTCAAAAGAGGAGAGGAGTGGAAAGAAGGAGGCAGAGAGGAATGAGTCAAAGGTAGACGTGGGGAGGTTAAAGTCGCCCAGGACTGTGAGAGGTGAGCCGTCCTCAGGAAAGGAGCTTATCAAGGCATCAAGCTCATTGATGAACTCTCCGAGGGAACCTGGAGGGCGATAAATGATAAGAATGTTAAGCTTGAAAGGGCTGGTAACTGTGACAGCATGGAATTCAAAGGAGGCGATAGATAGATGGGTAAGGGGAGAAAGAGAGAATGACCACTTGGGAGAGATGAGGATCCCGGTGCCACCACCCCGCTGACCAGAAGCTCTCGGGGTGTGCGAGAACACGTGGGCGGACGAAGAGAGAGCAGTAGGAGTAGCAGTGTTATCTGTGGTGATCCATGTTTCCGTCAGTGCCAGGAAGTCGAGGGACTGGAGGGAGGCATAGGCTGAGATGAACTCTGCCTTGTTGGCCGCAGATCGGCAGTTCCAGAGGCTACCGGAGACCAGGAACTCCACGTGGGTCGTGCGCTGGGACCACCAGATTAGGGTGGCCGCGGCCACGCGGTGTGGAGCGTTTGTATGGTCTGTGCAGAGAGGAGAGAACAGGGATAGATAGACACATAGTTAACAGGGTACAGAAGAGGCTACGCTAATGCAAAGGAGATTGGAATGACAAGTGGACTACACGTCTCGAATGTTCAGAAAGTTAAGCTTACGTAGCAAGAATCTTATTGACTAAAATGATTGAAATGAAACAGTACTGCTGGAGTAGGCTAGCTGGTAGTGGCTGCGATGTTGACACTACACTAATCAAGTCGTTCCGTCGAGTGTAATAGTTTCTACAGTGCTGCTATTCGGGGGCTAGCTGGCTAGCTAGCAAGGTTGATTGCGTTCCGTTACTTTAAAAGAACGACAATAGCTGGCTGGCTAACCTAGAAAATCGCTCTAGGCTACACAATTGTCTTAGATACAAAGACGGCTATGTAGCTAGCTAGCTACGATCAAACAAAACAAACCGTTGTACTGTAATAGTTACTACAGTGCTGCTATTCGGGGCTAGCTGGCTAGCTACGTTAGAAGAACGACAATAGCTGGCCAGCTAACCTAGAAAATCGCTCTAGGCTACACAATTGTCTTAGATACAAAGACGGCTATGTAGCTAGCTAGCTACGATCAAACAAAACAAACCGTTGTACTGTAATAGTTACTACAGTGCTGCTATTCGGGGCTAGCTGGCTAGCTACGTTAGAAGAACGACAATAGCTGGCCAGCTAACCTAGAAAATCGCTCTAGACTACACAATTGTCTTAGATACAAAGACGGCTATGTAGCTGGCTAGCTACGATCAAACAAATCAAACCGTTGTACTGTAATGAAGTGAAATGAAAATGTGATACTACCTGTGGAACGACGCGGAATGTTGACCGGGTAGTTGGAGTTCAATTCG